>NC_133494.1:1823659-1880730 GCF_025370935.1 Choristoneura fumiferana
TTGGAGCTGTGAAAAAATCAAACTAATAAGCCAACGCAATCAAAAGATACAGCCGTTTATGCCGCAAATTTCCGCAAATTTTCGATACTCGCAAGGGAATCAAAACCTACAGGGTAATTCCCGTGAACTCAGAATCTTGAAATTTGCTACGAAGCAACGTCTTATAGCACAGGTAAAGGAAAAATTAATAGTTACACCGTAAATTTTTAGTTACATCCTTACATCATAATAAAAATATTTTTAATAATTTTAAAGTTACTACCTACAGGTTTGTGGCCGGTTTTTCACCTTTCCGCTATAATTGCTCCTTCGCTGTAATGTAAGACTGTAATTACATTTATGTAATTACATTTGAAACCCACGAGCTTTGCGGTGAAGGAAAACATGTAGGAAAACCTGCACAAACTGCGAAGCGATTCATGGTGCGTGCGAAGTTCCCAATCCGCAACTGGCCGCGTGGCCCAAGCCCTCTGTTCTGAGAAGGCCTTGCCCAGCAGTGGGACGTATATAGGCTGGGATGATGATGATGATGATGTAATGTAAGAGAGGTAACGTGGTATTGTACCACCTGCTTAAAGTATGTTAGTCATTCATTCATAATTTTGTACGAAACGACATCGGGGCGGTTTAACAACATTTAGTCATTGTATGCAAAATACAAGATGCAAGTTAATTTTCTGAGAATTTTACAAAATCATGGTTGAAGTTGGGCCAAGTGATTCATTTAGCACTGTTATGCATTAAGTACTATTACATTGCTTTTTCGTCGTTAGTAATTTGTTTTATCATTGCCTAATTTTAGTTCCGAGTTAAGTATTTCTTACATAAATAAAATTTTGTTTGTGCAATTAACATGCACAAACTTGATTTTTAAATTAGCCTCTATGCAAGTATACAAAAGTAAATTACTTTCTTATACCTTTCTTGTACCTTTTTTAGGTAATGAAAAGATCTAAAAAAATCTGGGTGATAGGTATTTTGTAAATATAGGTTAAAACCTAATTAGGCTTAGAACAAGTTATTTAGCTTTCTATCTTTATTCTTTGTTTTTATATATGTATTTGCTATTTTTCTAGTAGGTATGTATAAGAATTGTGTGTAAATAAATACCTATTTTCATTCCTCGAAATCAGTTCTTTTCCTAAAAATTCTGAGATTTCCTGAGATTTAGAAAATCCGTCCGTAACCCTAAGACATAGTTTAAAAATCCCGAGATTTCAGAACAAGACCTAAGATGTAAATACAGTATAATGTAGCATGGTAAAATTTTGTAGGTAGTACAGCCACCAGCACCACCAGCATCTAACACACCGAAGCGTGCAGAAATATCTGTGACGACTCTATTTCTACGGCCAGTAGACGTGATAGATATTTTTGCACGCTCCACTGTGGCAGATATTTAATGCAGGTGACCGTATGTAAGCGTACGTTGGTTGGCCACCCCTGCAAGTGCTCTTAAGCGCTCAAGGTCGATGCACGCAATCGCAAGGATACTGAGAAGGCTGACTCATATACTATAATATTTGAGAGGAAATTTTTAAAAAGGCGTAAGTAGATTTCAATAACGCTTGACTCAGACCTTGTATGTGTTGTTATTGAGTTTAAATTCAAATTGGTGATAGTGTTGAAATATACAAATATGAAAGGTTCTTGTAGCAATCCGTTGCGAAGAAATCCTTTCGGCGCATGGCGGTTCGGTCATTGAAAAACAATGTTGGCATACATAATATATTTGCCATGTGCTTCAGGTCATACGGTGGATAAGGTCATCGAGTACGGCCGCGAGGTGGCACCAGGTCGATTACAGGGATCCCAACTGCTCATCCACCCGCTCGAGTCTCATCTATAGAGCAAACAATTTCAGCTCATTTAGACTCCAAATGCATGCCCAGTACTAGGAGATGTCCCTGCGCTTAATTAATTAAGTAAATAAAATAACCCCTTACGAGATTAAGTACTTCATTGTCTGTCTCTCTGTTTGTCAGGACCTTTTCTCTCGTACTTTTTGAAGCAAAACCAAAGTTAAGGGTGTTTTCTGTTGACATAGAATCATGAAATTTGACAAAAAATATAACGCGTGGGAAGCGTCGGGAAATTTACTGCTTCGCAAATGAAAACTTTGCTTTTTATAAAAATACTATAAAATACAATCTTATTTTTTTTGTTGAAAGTCTGTGTTTTTATTGAGGAAAATATATGTATAATTTGTCCGTAGAAATTCAACTTATGCAGTGTTTTCTCATCTCTCTATACTTAGATGGCGTGAATTTATGAAACATTCTTCAAACTTGGACTCGCACAATCAAACAATAATCACGGGTATAAATTATTGCTAGAGATAACTATGTTTTGCACAAGTCCTTGCTAGCTATATTTTGATATATCTATTGATTGTCCCACTTCGCTATCTCTGCACTCAACCGCGGTATTAATAAGCTTATATTGCAACTAACAATTATCTTATCATTTATGACTCTTCAGTTCTGAGCTACTAAGTGCAGAATAACAAGAAATTGTAAAGGAAATTAATACCTACTGATACGAAAACGCACACAGGGGAGAAAGAAGATTTTCTCAATGCGTCTGCAACACCATTTGGTATGCGTGTGTGTAACCTTTGATTTGGATTCATTTAATAAGCGTTTATTTTGTGAATCCGAAAACTTATTAAGTACGCATAACAGGTTTCGCATAATTTTTTTACGCCGAATCTTAAACTTGCCGAAAATTTGTTCGGCATAATTCTTTATAAGCCGAATGATTGTTTACCCGAATATTATATTAGCATAATATTAACATGGCCGAATTTCATTATGCATAGTATTGTTTAGCATTATATGTAATTTAGCAGAATTTTGATAGCCTGAAATCCTGTCCTAATCTATATCCGAAAATAAATTAAATAATATTTCTTAATTAGTGTAAGTAATAGTAAATACGAAAACGGTAAATGGTAAAAAAATATATAATTATGACTAGAGAAATACGTTATTAGGTTAGGTTAAAATTGTATTTGTAACGGAACGTACAGCCACCAGTAAAAGAGGTACAAGTAGGTATAAACAGGCTTTTTCTCCGAACTTTTAAATTTATCTGCAAGTAACTCTAGTTGCACTAACTGTACTACGTCGGTAAGCCAAGGAATTATTTGAATTAATCTCACTGGACCACCAGCTGTACTTCCAAATAACGGAACAGGTTTGACATAAAACCAGTTATAATTGCAAGAAACTCGAGCTTGCTCATGCTTTCTCCGAGTTCAGGAACCCCCCCCCCCCTTCACAGCCGTTAAACCTTGACTTCTGTTTCTCCTGACTGAGGTGAGGTTAACATTTTTCGAATTCAGTCAATAGACCCTATCACTGTTCCCAGCATTTAAAAATAATAATAAATAAAATTCGGTCAAGTGCGATTCGGACAAAGTTTTTAAAACAGTTCAACAATAAGTTTTTGTTAAAAATTCTAATGCAAGCTTTTTTTTTGCTGACTGCACTTTTGGCCCCTGGTTACAAAAGTACTCGTCAAGACGAATCAAATCAAACGAGTTCAAACTCGCGTTGCCAATAGCAACAACCAAAAAACGCTGAAAAAAAACACGTCTTGTATGAGGACTCCCTTTAATTTTTAACTTTATTCTAGTTTTAGTATTTATTGTTGTTAACGCGGCCGCAGTGATACATAATCTGTGAAAATTTGAAAGCTATTTCGGCTCAAGAGACATGTAGAGCCCCGTGACGACGGACGAACAGACAGACAAACAGACAGCGGGGTCTCAATGAGGGTCCCGTTGGCACCTTTGGGTACGAAACCCTAAAAAGATGGATACCGTAAGACCGGGGTACTTTGGCCCTGAACGGTAACTTTGGCCCTTGGGCTTAACTCGGTCCTGGTTTTATTATTGCTTTGAGAATATAGCTCTTTGCCAAGTGGTTGGTGTTAATTGATCGTTCACGTTTTTATATTTTGATTTTACGTTTTATTTTACGTTTTTATGTGGTTTTCATATGGGCCAAAGTAACCCTCCAATGGGTCAAAGTACCCCGACCTTACGGTACAGATATAGTAGTTCTAAAACGTATTTTTTAATAAATACAAGCTTTTTTTGCTGACTATAATTAAGACGAAGCCGTGGTGGCCTAGTGGTTTGACCTATCGCCTCTCAAACAGAGGGTCGTGGGTTCAAACCCCGGCTCGCACCTCTGAGTTTTTCGAAATTCATGTGCGGAATTACATTTGAAATTAACCACGAGCTTTGCGGTTAAGGAAAACATCGTGAGGAAACCTGCACAAACCTGCGAAGCAATTCAACGGTGCGTGTGAAGTTCCCAATCCGCACTGGGCCCGCGTGGGAAC
The DNA here is from genome assembly GCF_025370935.1 of Choristoneura fumiferana. Taxonomy (NCBI): domain Eukaryota; kingdom Metazoa; phylum Arthropoda; class Insecta; order Lepidoptera; family Tortricidae; genus Choristoneura; species Choristoneura fumiferana. Next base: position 1,828,013 of record NC_133494.1, read on the forward strand.
TATGGCCCAAGCCCTCTTGTTCTGAGAGGAGGCCTGTGCCCAGCAGTGGGACGTATATAGGCTGGGATGATGATGATGATGATAATTAAGATAAGATCGTAGTTCATCCGAAAACAATCACGAACCTACCATTAACATAACAGAGTAAACAAATTATCTACTTATTTTGTTAACTTCTCCTGTCTGGTTAGCGTCCATTGTAACCACGTTATCTTTTCTGGTGGGCAATCTTGGAACTAAATATATCCAGTACTAAAACAGGATGTGTAATTGACAGTGGCGCTAGCTCTTAACGATGTATGTAAGTCGGTAGTTGCTAGGTTTATCTTTGGGGTAAGTCAATCAGCGACTTGACTCCTATTTATAGATTTATTTGCTTTAGGAGACGCAGAGAAGAACCAAACCAACAAATAAATACTTTTACATGTTGATTCAATACACAATTTTCAAAGTACACAGTGACAAAATACGCTTCTTCTGAAAAAATAGTAGATTGTACATGTGCATAAAACGCGCCATTGTATATCCACCCAAGCCGTAGGAGAGTGTTCTTAGTTAAGTCGAGAGTGAAATGGGTTTATGTTAACAAGTTATTTTATTTCGCCTTCACCCATAAATACGATATTTATGAACAAAATAAATGAAAAACGCATTTTAAAAACGATAGCCCATCAATCTCTTTAAGGGCCGGCAACGCACCTATCAACCCCATAACGTAACGTGATGTAGTAACTTATCAACCCCTCGTGTTGCGGGTATCCATGGGTGCTGGTGACTTCAGGTGACGCACGTGCTCGTTTTCCCCTCTATTATCCATCCATCCATCCCAGCCTATATACGTCCCACTGCTAGGCACAGGCCTCCTCTCATAACAAGTGGGCTTGGGCCATAGTTCCCCCTCTATTATAAAGAAAAAAAAATTACAGCTACGTGATAAGATAAAAAAACAAGGATAAATAAAACAGTTTTGTTTTAAACCTTGAAACCAACTAAAATGTCTACAGATTATTTTACAAAGGCATTGAAAGAATGCAGAACATTTAGGCATTTAATCACATTTATTAACCAAATTCTCGAAATAGTCGGTTATTAATAGTATTTCTGTGAAATAAGGATCATCCTCAGACTATCCTTGTTCAAATTGTTCTTGTAAATTGAATCTTATGTGTTAGTACTAAGCTAAGTACTCGTAAAGTAGGATTCGAGTTACAGCTTCATGTTTTGAATCGCGAATTATTTATTTTCCTTGTATTACGTATTTAATTAAAATGACACCATTTTATGATTTGAAGGTTGTCTGGCGGCGCAAGCGCATAGGCACCTTATGGCCGGTATATGCCATGGTTTTAGACCAACTAATGTGACAAAATACCCGCGGTTAAAATACAAGGTGTTAATTAAGTAAACAAGACGAGGAGGAGGTAGGGCTGAAGACAAAGTGTTGTGGCGCGCCATGGAAGAGGCCTATGTCCAGCAGTGGACTGCTGTGGGCTGATGATTATGATGATGAATTGAGTAAATAACTGAAAACCAAAAAGTCCTTAGTGGATTATTCGCAGTAGTTATTGATAGATAGTAGATTATTACAGGTGGTAGGACCTTGTGCAAGGTCCGCCCGGATTGCTACCACCATCTTGCTCGCTAATCCTGCCGTGAAGCAGCAGTACTTGCACTGTTGTGTTTCGGCGTGGAGAGTAAGACAGCCGGTGAAATTACTGGCACTTGAGGTATCCTATCTTAGGCCTCTTGGTTGGCGGGCGGTGGTGATCTCTTATCATCCGGAGACCCATTTGCTCGTTTGCCATCCAGTCGAATAAAAATAAAAAAAGTTCCTTTGGCTGTGCCTTCGAAGAAACTATTGCGGTTTTTTTCGCACTACTTCCTTCACTAGAGATGAAGGAAGAACCTCCGTTTATTTTTTCGCCCTTGTACCTATCGCAGTGAACCTTCAGTTCTTGCCAAGGAAAAAGAGCGAAAAAATAAACGCAAAAATACTTAGCAGATGGAATCGCGGGCAAATGTTAATATTTTATGATTCATCATCATCTCAGTCGTAGGACGTCCACTGTTGGACATAGGCCCCCATAGACCTCCAGCCGCTTCGGTTGGCAGCGGCCTGCATCCACCGTGATCCCGCGGCTTTAACCAGGCCATCCGTCCAAACCCGTCCGTGATTCAAATCAATTAATCATGTGAAAAATTATGGTGCTAAATTAAAAAAATGTGTAGGTAGAGCAGATCACGTCATAGCTCGTAGCGTTGTATGCTAATACAGAACAGCTCTTCTTGGAAGTTGGTCAGACAATTGTCATGACGCCATGACACCTTAGTTTCAATGCGTGCCTTATTTAGTACAATAAGCAATGCTTATTTATAAATTCCATTACAGAAAGGTTTACCTACCAACAAAATAAATGCTAGAAAAGAACAGTTCTACTCATAAAGCGTTCCTTAAATTGTTATACATTCCCATCATTGGGGTTTAGTTTTCAGGGTTCCGTACCAAAGGGTAAAAACGGGACCCTATTACTAAGACTCCACTGTCCGTCTGTCTGTCACCAAGCTGTATCTCATGAACCGTGATAGGTAGGTAGACAGTTGAAATTTTCACAAATGATGTATTTTCCGTTGCTGCTTAAACAAAGAATACTAAAAACAGAATAAAATAAATATTTAAGTGTTGCAAAAAACTTGTTGTATGAGAATACAATAACGGCAACAGGTAGACGCTTGAAATATTCACAGAATATTTAGTTGTAGGTACACATTCAATTCCAAACTAAAAATATTCTCTTTCACAAGAAAAATCCTACGATGCCTCAGAAAGGCATTGGTGTCAAATTTGTAATCCTCTTTTTCCGTCGGGGGTCAAAATACCTACACACGAAGCCCTTTGCCTGATATGAAATGATCGGCTGAATTATAGGATAATATTACGTGACAGATTATAAGACTAGACGCTGCCCGCCATAGATCCATAGGTCCAACAGTTGAATTGAAATTCCGGGACTTTCACTAAAATTCTCATGGAAGTTCCCTAAAATTACATTTAGTTCTCATTGGCTTTGCATTAAAACAGCCCAGCAAAATTTTATCCCTATCCCGTGGTAATATTGGGATACAAAGTAGCCTACGTGTTACTCCACACGTCCAGCTATCTACAAACCAAATTTCATCCAAATCCGTCCAGCCGTTTAGCGTGAAGAATTAACTAATACACACACACTCACAACACCGCACACACACACACAACACACACACACACAACACACACACACACACACACACACACACACACACACACACACACACACACATACTCACAAACTTTCGCATTTATAATATTTGTAGGATTATAAAAAAAGCCGTGGTGGCCTAGTGGTTTGATCTGTGGCCTCTTAAGCAGAGGACCATGGATTCAAACCCCGGCTCGCAACTCGTAAGTTTTTCAACATTCATGTCATTTGAAATTTACCACGAGCTTTACAGTGAAGGAAAACATCGTGAAAAAACCTGCAGCCTGCGAAGTAGTTAAATGGTGTGTGTGAAGTTTTCAATCCGCACAGGGCCTGCGTAGGAACTACCGCCCAAGCCCTCTCATTCTGGGAGGAGACCTGTGTCCAGCTGTGGGTCGTATATAGGTTCGGATGATGATGATGATGAGATTATAATCGAGACACTCGATAAGTGATGTAATGAATGGCATATGTTATTACTGTGACAACAATGCCTGTCCTTGTCTGGAGAGCTACAATGTGCCCACGCATGTTTATGTTGACGATGTTTTTGTAAACACATGTCACCGTAGAAATTATCTCATCATAGATATATTGATTTTGTTGAGTCTACTGAGAAATAAAACCGTTTCTACCACTACTGTTTGGCATAACATCACAACATTAATGTTTTCACACACACACACACACACACACACACACACACACACACACCACACACAAACATCACGCCTGTATTCCCAAATGGGGTAGGCAGAGCACACGAAACGTTACCGCTTCGGAGCCACTTTTAAGCAATTTTATGTTTTAAGTTTGACAAAATATCAATAGTGCCAGCTTGCTAGCCTGTCGCCTACGGTATACCTCAACCTATATCCTCAGTCGCCTCTTACGACATCCACGGAAGAAATGGAGGGTAATTCTAAACCGACACCACACCACCACACGGGATGTTTTCGATGGAAAATATTCCTGTGCTGTTAGTTTAATTTCAGGGTTTCCTTTTAAAACGTTATCANATGATCCTCAACCAGAGGATCATGGGTTCAACCCCGGGTTTGCATTTCTGAATTTTTTGAAATTCATGTGCGAAATTACATTCGGAATTACCACGAGGAATTAAAGAAAAAAAATTGTTCACAAGACAAGACACTTTGCTATTGAGTGGAGTGTGTCTGAAGTACTTAATACCTACTAGACTGCGTACCATACCCTCGGACTCTGGAAGTCTGTGCCCAGCAGTGGGACGCATATAAGCTGGGATGATGATGATGATGACGATCCCGACACACACAACATTTACTCACTAACTTAAGCATTTATAATGATTCTTTGCCTTTTCCCAAATCACGATTCCCAACTGCTTCATTCCTACCAATCTTCCAATATGTATACTAACATAGTTATAAGCAAATTAATAATACTGTATGGATCTTTGTTGTCTGAATAAATAAATGAATTATTATTATTATTAGCCAAACTGTTTCATTTCCTAACTCACGATTTTCTATGAAACGATTTTTTTTTCGGCACTTTCATAAAACAAATTTATTTGACGGATAAATGTGATGCCGTCTGCGTTTGCTTGGTCAGAATCTTGTTCGAATAGACAGAGAAGGCATTACATTTATCCCTCAATTAAAATTAATCAATGAGTGTGACCTGCGGCGACGTCCAGTAAATCTATGTCGAGCACACGTGGTTCGACTATAATAATTATGTTGTATATTATGCGTGCAGTTGTAGCTTCACTGACTTTTTTTTTAATGAGCCATGCCCTTGCCTCGTTGTATGATATTTCCTCATGCAAAATTTAAAGCAGTAAAAGGTTTTATGACATATTATAATATCTATATTCGACTACCGGATGGCCAAGTGGTTATCGAATCTGACTATGAGGCTTGAGGTCCGGGTTCGATTCCCGGCCGGGGCAGATATTTGTATAATAATACGAATGTTTGTATCAGGTCTGGATGTTTAATTGCAATTAAGTATGTATTTATCTATATAATATGTTTATCCGTTGCCTAGTATCACTAGTACAGCGTTGCTTAGTTTGGGACTAGCTCAATGGTGTCAAGTATCCATGATATTATATTATTATATCATAAGCTTACAGATATCTCGTTACTACTTAAAAAACTCGTATCTCCATGGATTTTTTCTGAGCGCACCTTTATGACCTAAGTAAGGTTGAATTTTGTTGGCGTATTGATTTGAGATAGGAGATTTTTCAAAGTGGTGACGATTAATGTAGTGCATAATGGTTTACTATCGCTAAAAGTGGGATCTCAGTCGGCACCCGTAGTGTCTCAATTTTGTATTAAGTGACATTTTCATATCATCAACATGGAATTTTATTGATTAGTGTTGAATGTCAAAAAAAGTACGCCTGCGCGATGGGCATGATAATCTGAAAAAATAAATATAAATAATATCATGGGACACTTGAAACCAATGACCTAATCTCAAACTAAGCAAAGCTTGCACTATGGATCACTAGGCAACGGATAAACATACTTATATAGATAAATACATACTTAAAAGCATGATGAATACGAACTTTTCCAATAAATTACGATAGAAACCTTATGCAGTATAATTTAAGCGTATTTTCGTAAAAAGGTTCAAGCTCGAGATAATACGAACATGAACCTCAAGGCCTCACATACCACTAAGCAGTATCTTATTCTATAAATGAGAAAGAAAACTAAAAACCAACAATGAAAACAAAAAACAGCGACAATGTCACAAATTTAAAACAAAGGACGCTCTATTTTCAGGAAAGCGTAATTTTTAGCGTCTTGTAAATATTTTATTTCAGCTTTTGTGTGCCTTCAGGCTACCACGAGAGAAACAAGCGTCTACTAGTGATGTGCTGTTGTCATTGCCAGTACTTCATTGCCGGTTGCATTCTAAAGTTCCGGCAAGATTGGCTTCGTGAGTACTGATATTTTAATTTCATCATGTTTAAGATTATTGGTTTCTTCAATAATAAGTTTTTGGTAAAAAAAAACATTTTATAATAAAAGCTTTTTTTGCTAACTGTACTTTTTGTTGACTATAATGAGGGCTATCGTTTTTTGTCTCACTAGATGGCGCACTGTTGCGTGAGTTTTTAAGTGTGGCTTTAGTCTGTTATTACGGGCGTTAAAACAAAGTTTAGATTAAAATCATTTTGAAACCCTTAAAACCGTACCATAAAAATATCCAGCCACCACAGTGTTGCTAGTCCGTTTTGTTCGGAACAAAAAGGGAGGACAAAAGTTTCCGAAAGACAAAACTATCTCAAAAACCAACATTCATTGCCCCGTAACGCATAATTGCATAATTTAATTTCAGGGAATGCAAAAAATATTCACCCAAAAATTTTCTAATTTAATAAACCGCTTAGCTCACCAAAACTATGAGATTTGACATTTCGGCGACCTCACGCTACACTAGCGCCTCTAGCGGCGAATTCATTCGCGATAGCCCTCATTCCATTGTCACCCAAACGACATTTGCATACCAAATTTCAAATCGATGCCATTAACGTTGAAAGAGTTCCGTCCTGCGAAACGATCCTGGCCGACTACCAGGATGTCACTACCAGATTATTGTATTGTCACGCAATTTACATAACATAAGTATGCCAAATTTTAAGACAATCCGACTACAAGAAGTGGGTCAAATTTAACTTGCAAGATTTGGCCCGTACATACAAGATACATTTCAAGTTAAATAAAATCTTTTAATTACGAATTAATAAGAATGTACTGGCATATACCCTTATTTAGGGTACTCATTCTAATCGGTCCGAATCATAGGTGCAACATTTTTTTTTTATTATGGAATTATCATCATCATTTCTACTAGCGCTTTAAGCCTGCGATACAGAGTTTTCTAGTAACTCTAGTGCAGGATAACGTGTTACATAGAATTTTGTAAAACATTGTATTTATTGTTATTTTGTACTGCAAATTATTGAATAAATTATCTTATCTTATCATCATCCCAGCCTCAACACATCCCACTGCTGGGCACAGTCCTCCTCTCAAAATAAGAACACTTGGACCGTAGTTCCCACGCGTTCCCAGTGCGGATAGGGACATTCACTCATACCATTAATTTTTTATGGTATTTTGCCCGCCCCTAAATGTGCCGCCCGGGGCGGACCAACCCCCCACTCCAACTTCGCTACGCCACTACTGCCATCTGACCTGTGACTAAACTGTGTCTTCTAATCCCCTTATTCATAAACGACAATCAAACCTATTTTAGTTAAAATGCCGCTAAAATTCGTTTGTCCTTACCTGTCACTTCGACATTTGTATTTGTTAGAAAGGGACAAAGCATTTGTTAGTTAACATAGGCTTGTTAAGTTTTATGAATAAGGGGGTAAGTCGCTACTTTTAAGTCGAAAATAATGTAACCACCCACTATAGACCCCTACTTTCCAGATCCATTCGCAGATCTGGAGTATAAAGTTCGTATTGGGGAGTGGAACTAAGGAGAAAAAGAAGACACTAACGAGTGGTCTTTACGACACCCACGGGAAGATAACTATTGAATTTTACAACCATAAAAGGTTGGTTTTAACTGTGTAGAAACCTGTGTCATTCATTGCTATTACTAACATCTATCTCTCTCCCGGACCCAAGAGGTGTTAGACATGTGTGATATCCTGTTTGGTTAGAATTTTTAATTACAAAATAAAGTCTAAGTGATAATTTGTGAGTGAACCGTCGAGCAATGTTCCGCCGGCAATATTTCCGTACCGGCAACGGACCGGGGCATCATTAGTGGAGACAGGCGAGACTTTAGTGGTCCCCCGGAGGTAGTTGGCACTGAGTAAAGTCGCTGTCTGTTTGCCTGGTTGAATTTAAAACAATGAGAACTGTTGTTAAATGTAAATAGCCTGCAGCGTACTGTCTCAACGCGGATCTAGATTCAGAGTTGTTTTTTGAGAAACAACTGCTGTAAACTTAGCATACATCACTCTTGGGGCTCACACCATTTTTGATCATTTTTGACGACCGGATGGCCAAGTGGTTAGAGAACCTGCCTACGAAGCTTGAGGTCCCGGGTTCGATTCCCGGCCGGGGCGGATATTTGTATGAATAATATGAATGTTTGTTCTCGGGTCTTGGATGTTTAATATGTATTTATCTATATAAGTATGTTTATCCGTTGCCTAGTATCCATAGTACAAGCTTTGCTTAGTTTGGGACTAGGTCAATTGGTGTCAAGTGTCCCATGATATTAGTTTGGGACTAGGTCAATTAGTGTCAAGTGTACAATTTTTTATCATTTTTTATTTAATCTGACCCTTGTCTTAATTATTGCCATGGAAATATGAATTATTTTGTTCGTGTGCCATAAATTGGTACGAGTAGATCCTCTCCCCCCATAAAAATATGACGTAATTTATAGATCATTTATAATTCATTCATAATTTTAAATATGTACGAAATCCTCATTGCGTGAGCCTGACTCGCATTTGGCTGTTTTTTTATACACCGTGTTTTTCTTGATTTTTGCTAACTTAGGCAGACGGCTCAGTTTTTTGTAGAAATTACCTGGTAAGTAATTATCTTTAAGGGCAATTTTTTTATATAACTTCGCAATCATTGTTAAAGGTCATATACAATTTACAAACCTGACGAGGGTCATTGACGTGACGCATATGAGAGACATAATACAAAATCACTTTTAGCTCGCTTTAGCTTTTAGCTCGAACATTAAAAATACCTCATAAATTAAGAATATTTACACTGTTTTACTTAATTAATTATCTTAATTCTTGATCATCTTTTAAATAGTAACAGTTAGGCCACCAGTGTATTGGAGCAAGTAACTTCATTTGATCTGTCCAATATTTTCTTAAAGTTGAATATTTTCTTACAATTAACGGAAATCGGAATTAGCACGATACATCGTTTCATATTATTATTCAAAAGAGTACAAAAGGATACCGTACAAGCAACGCCGCGGTCTGAGGTAAGCAAGGAAATAAATTTTATCACGATGTATAAATAATTCAGAGGTTTTCTGGATATATCGAAGTGAAATATGGTAGCTAAGATCTCGGGAAAATAAATAGAATTCGACCCTCGCTTTTTAGGGTACCGTGCACAGTAAACTTTTATTATAAGTATACGAGTATTTATATAATTTATGTTTAAGTAGCTTCAATAACGATAAGTTTCTGTTCAAAAAAAATTATGCAAGCCTTTTGTACTGACCGTATTTTTTTTATTGTTTTATTTTTGTTCATTTTTATCCAACCTACCAAATTTCAAGTCAAACCGACCACTGGAAGTGAACAAACTTAACTTGCAAGATTTGAACCAAAAAAAAAATAACAGCAACAAACAGGGCAAGTTATATAAAAGCTTGTATTAATAAAAATGACATCATTTTATGTGGTATGTATGTATGTGCGGGTCAAATCTTGCAAGTTAAATTTGACGCATTTCCAGTGGTGGGATTGACTTGAAATTTGGCATAGTTACCTACTTATGTAGATTTGGCAGTTACAGCCTGGTGATCTGGCCAGGATCGAAATGTAGTTTGGGTGACAATGCAAGTACAGTCGCAAAAAACTTGTACTTATTAAAAAATCAAATTTTTAACAAAAACTTGTTCAATTCATATTTTCTTTGAAGTATGTTTTATAAAATTAATGTGCCAAAACACACAAAAAACAAAACCCTTCCAGCCCACGTGTTCTCAACCCGATTCGTTCTTTCCCGCCGGCCCGTCCTTATCACCGATCTCTCGGATTTGCGCCGTCCTCGTCACGCACCTCGACGGATTTATTGCACTGGTTATTGTGCAATTTATATCTATCATGTTATTTATGTCTATCGCGCGGTAGGTGAGTTATTTACTTATTTATGCTCAAAACGGCGGAATTAAATTGGTTCGGTTACGTGCGCGCAATTTGTAATGAATCCGGTCGGATGTTATAGGATATGGGTTTTTTTTGGGAGCCCTTTTGCATGAAATTTTTGGCAAACGTGTTATGATTTTTTACTTTTACGCCCGGGATTTGATCACATATTAAATATTGCTAAAATTATTGCAACGTTTCAGCGGCCGTAATTACAAATAAAGGTCAGAATATGTCTGTTCTTGATCATGGCCGATAACATATTGAGGTATAATTTTACCTTAATTTTACAAATCGACGGTTGAAGTGGTAAATGATGTAAGGATCAGATTTGTGGAAAAAAATAAACAAATCAAATGGTGGAGCTAAATTTACTGATTCCGAACTAATATATAACTTAATTTCTAATTAGCCCTGATGTTTATAACGGCGACTGTACTCGCTCGGGCTGGCTAATTCATTCAGCCTCATATTTATGCTAAATATTCTAGTTCTACCATCAGACCAGCGGATTACAATGCCAAACAAGCTTTAAACAAACTAAGCAACATCTGTTCGCATACATTATAGTATTACGCAGTCCGGGCAAGGTTCAGGGGTACCATCTTTTCGAATAGTTTCGGACATGTCTCAAATGTATACTTGCTAAGAAATCACTTCAGACCACAGATAAAATAATAAGTACTGTTTTGCTATTGATGCCCCAAATACAATGAAATAAAATAAATAAATAGACGGTGGCTCCCCTTGTACACCACAACCACCACGTGCCGCCTTCATTGCCGGGTTCTCTATCGTTTGCCCGAATTTAATATGCCATAATGAATCGTTTTCCATAATTTTCATTTGCCATAAAGTAATTTATTTCTGAAATAGTATTTTCTTCAGAGTTGATATTAAAAAAACAGAACTGTTCTATATATTTTATGGCAAACGTTGGTATGGCAAGTGAAATTCGGGCAAGTAAAGGTATACGTCATCGCCGCCGTCGTGTACGCACTCACCTATGAAAAAGATCTTCGCAAAAAAATGGAAACTAGTCAGATCGTTGCTGCCGTATTTGTCGAACAGACGTAACTTGTCTGTTTTTAATACGTTTTATAACTGTTTGTGTTTGTTGTTGGTTTTTAATACTGTTTTGAATACGTATTAATAATGATGTAATAAATAATGAAAACACAATAAATTTTAATAATATCATAGATTATAATTATAATATTATAGGTAAGGTACCTACATGTAGGTGAAAATCTCTTGTTATAAAATTTGTATTCCGTGTAAGCGGCAAAAATTGGAGAACTTTCAAATGTTGCCATAACACCAGTTGACCATTTAACCTACTTTTTGAACAAATAAATCTTCGACTTTGACTTTGACTTTTCTGTCTTTTGGTCCGTGTTTTCCTTATTGGGATGGTTACCCTAGTCAAGGCAAGATGGGTAAAATGTGGGTGGGTGCTCTCGGTACATTTTTTGTTAACATAGGTCCGAAATCCTTGAACGAGCCTTTCGAACCGTTCAAACCTATAACGTTGGGTAAAAACATCAGTTTTAAATATCTAAATTATAGGTATACTAGCCTGTTAAAAGCGTAGAATTCGTTTATCGCTATCCCGCGGGAACTATGAAATTTTCCGGGATAAAAACTATCCTATATCCTTTCCCGGGACTCAAACTATCTGTGTACCGAATTTTATCTAAATCGGTTCAGCGGTTTTGACGTGATGGAGTAACAAACAAACAAATAAACAAACAAACAGACTTACAAACTTTCGCATTTATAATATTATTGGGATAATAATAGTTGTACAACAAGATTTCTTTAGTAGAATAGAAAAATTGGCTGCTCGAGCACACATTCTACACTTTTGATGAGTTCTATAACTTTCAGCCAAAGACAGATATTTACTGAAAATTATTTGATTAATTACCTTTGAATACTTAAAGAATAATTTAATAAAAAATCATGTACCTAATAATGATATAACCAATAAAGGAGTTTGAGTAGAAACAGATTAGTAATTCATCAATCACAAAATGAATAACACTCTAAAAGATTAACAGAGTAGTTAGTAGATTAGAGATACACATAATGGAAAAAGTTTATAATCTGCTTTGATCTAAAGTTGAGATACAAGATTCTCTGTATCACTATACGTCAGATACTATAGTATATCTTGACAGGTTTGTGCGTGACACCTGGTTCTAACCATGTTGCAGTTAGCATTTGCTGCACTTATCAATAAAAACCTATATAAAGGCAGCAGAGGATCTCTGCGACATGGTTCTACCAAACCAAGTGTTACATTTACATACGAACTTATCAATTATAGTAATAATTATAATAAATAAAGAGTTTTATTTTATTTATAAAAGCTTACTTTGAACGGGCTGGCCCGATGTAGCTGGTACTAGCTTTCAGGTTTCATGCAGGATCTGAAATAAAAAAATAATAATATAAGCTTTTTGCTGACTGTACTCTTTATTAAAGTAGTCGTGGTACCCTAGTGGTTTGCCCTCTGATCTCATAAGCAGAGGGTCGTGCGTTCGAGCTTTCGCTTTCGCACCTCTAAGTTTGCGAAATTACTTTTGAAATTTATCATTCGCTGTACGGTAAAGGAAAACATCGTGAGGAAACCTGTATACACCTGCGAAGTTGCCTGTAAAGTTGGGTGCCCGAAATGAGAGACCGGTTGGTTTTTTGGACTTTTACTCCGAAGCCGATTGCAATGGAACAGTGACAAACAAACTTAAAAACCTTATTTATATTGATGCGCGATACTAGCGCCACCACATTGTGTTTTATTTTGTAACTGCTGAGGTTCATGAATGTCAACGGGCATCGATCATTTTGATTAATTAGCAAGCTATCTAGTTCAGCAGATGAACTATAGATGGCGCTGTATCGAACACAATTCAATGGTGTCTTTGAAGTTTCCAGTTCGCACTGCGCCCGCGAAAGAACAACAGCCCTAGCCCTTTCAAAAAGGAGGCCTGTTACTGTAACCGACAGATCAAAGACTTATATAAAAACCCTTTTTTCTAACGGATCAAAAACAATTTCACACCCACCCTCCGCAATAACATTCTTGTAAATTGTTAAAAAGGTTAACGCGGCCAATTTTCGGGGCATTCTACAATCAATTCTTACCACGCAAATGTAACAATTGCTAGTGAGGGCCATTGGGGCTGGGGGCTCCCCGGGCCCCGGGGACGAAGTGGCCGTGAAAGGGTTGGGTAGACGATTTATTTCTATTATCATGGTGACCGCTCAAAGACAGGGATACACTGGGACGAACTAAAATAATTTCCTTGCTCACCCGCGTCCTTACGATAGCTAAGCTTATGCAAAATATGCGTGTTCATGCAGTTCCTCCACCTCCACACTGTAAGAACACACACAAATCACACAAACCCATCTATCACCACCACCACACCACACTGACGCGTTTCGAACTCAAACAGAGCTCATCTTCAGAGTAACACAACAGTACACCATGCTACCAGTTGTTGTTAGACTGGTGGAGGAACTGCATGAACACGCATATTTTGCATAAGCCTATCGTAAGGTCGCGGGTGAGCAAGGAAATTCTTTTAGTTCATTGATATGGACCTCCGCAAAGTAACGCCTGATTCAATAAATTATACACTGGGACGTTAAATTGGTTGGAGTGCTAAAGCGTTTCAAACGCTGTGTCCCCTGTGTTACGAAAATAGACTTATAATGAAAATAATGACAGATTTGTCTAATAATTTATTGTGACCATTTAATTATACAATTAAATTGAAACTATTAAAAACTATAATTAAAATACATATATAAATGTGAAAGTTTTGTAAGTCTGTTTGTTTGTTTGTATATTTGTTTGTTATCCCATCAAGTCTAAACCGCTGACCGTGAAATTGCATAGTTCCCGCGGTATAGCGATAAATTAAGTTTACACAGACGGAGTCGCGGGTAACAGGCTAGTACCTAATCACATAAAATAAAAAATAAATAAACCTAATAATATTTTTGTAAACTAAAAATCTTGATTGAACCCGAAACAAAAATTCGTGTGGCTTGTGGTCGTAGAATTGCAATTGGTTTTAGTTCACGGACGTTATTCGTAGAGATTTTCGTAACACATGGGAAATGGTGGTTGAAACGTTTCAGATCCCCACTAAATTATGTTTTTTTTTAGAAGGAAAGAAACGAGCATGAGAATCATTTGATGTGAACTCAAATTTTTTGTTCATGTAGTCTTAGGTAGGTATGTAGTTATTCGTGTAGGTAGGTACCACGGAAGAATAATAACCCTCCTTCTTCGCAGTCGGGTAAAAACAGGTACAATAGTACTACTGTACCTACACGAATAACTACAGATATTATCTGTGTAGCCGTCCAAGTGTCACCGACGGTGCTGGCTGAAATAACCGCTGGGGTGTTTTAACACTTCAGCGTTATGCTGAGCCAGTGTCCGATTCACAACCACAATGAAACAATCCTTCGTGTTATCTATTTGTAATAATATTGTTGCGTTTTGTGTTGTTAAAAATATGTAAATGTATATTCTTTCTTTCCTTCTAACTCATGTTTCAAAAGCAATACCAGTAACACAAGAGAGAAAAAAAGATTGTTTAACTTGTTTGTATTCACGTGGACAATTAATTAACGACATTAGGGTATTATCTGTGGAAATTTGACTTTATACTGAACGGTGAAGCCAGACGGTTTTTTGAGTCGTGAGCCGCGTATTTTCGGTCGCGTAATTTTTTTATTCGACTGGATGGCAAACGAGCAAGTGGGTCTCCTGATGGTAAGAGGTCACCACCGCCCATAGACACCTGCAACACCAGGGGGATTGCAGATGCGTTGCCAACCTAGAGGCCTAAGATGGTATACCTCAAGTGCCAGTAATTTTACCGGCTGTCTAACTCTCCATACCGAAACACAACAGTGCAAGCACTGCTGCTTCACGGCAGGATTAGCGAGCAAGATGGTGGTAGCAATCCGGGCGGACTTGCACAAGGTCCTAACACTTGCAAAAATTTCAAAATGTCTGCTGAATTCGGTTTTATAAGTCCAGTTCGTGCCACACGGCGGTTGAAAATGAGTCAACTCAAAAAATTACACTCGTCTGTCTGGCCTCACCCTAAAGCACTCAAACGGTCCTGACAAGAACAGAAAACTGCGCGGAAAAAGTCGCGGCGTGCGCGGGAAAAAGTGCCTTCGTAATGAGGGCTATCGCGTATGAATTCGCCACTAGAGGCGCTAGTGTAGCGTGAGGTCTCCGAAATGTCAAATCTCATAGTTTTTGGGTGAGCTACGCGGGTTTATTTAAAATTAGAATAATTTTGTGAATATTTTGCAATATCTGAAATTAATTATGGCAAATATGCGTTCCGGGGCAATGAATGTCTGTGTTTTGAGACAGTTTTGTCTTTCGGAAACCTTTGTCCTCCCTTTTTTCCGAACAAAACGGGGACTATGCAACACTGTGGCATGCTGGATATTTTTATGGTACGGTTTTAAGGTGTATTAAATATGATTTTAATCTAAACTTTGTTTTCACGCCCGTAATAACAGACTTTGAAAGCCATACTTAAAAACCTCACGCAACAGTGCGCCATCTAGTGAGACAAAAAACGATACAATAACAATGAACAGTCATAATTCTTAAAGGATAAATACACTGATTAACTGGCCACATTGTTTTGTTTTTTACATTAATTAATTCAATTTCAAAACGTCAAAATTGTCATCCCTAAAACCCGTTGATGGTAAAACCCCATAAGTCCACATCAAAGCTTATTCGTCGCTACACTCGCCACGACCGCTTGGTCAAAAACTACCCAAACAATGCAAATTATCTGATCTCGTCGGACTTGCGGTCGGGCTCCAATTAAACTTCGCCTGCATTGTTTAGGTATTAGGTCAAGTTCGGGCTGAATTGATTAAGCTTATCTTGGATGCATGCCTTGGAAGTTGGAATTCTGAGATATCTGGTTTGGATTTGAAAAAGAATAGACCGAATTTTGGTTTGTACTTAATAGTTGATTTCATTGTTTGAAAAATGAGGTGACGAAAAAAACTAAATTAGGTATTGTTCTCTGGATTTGGGAAAGAATTATACGCGAGTGGTAGATAATAGGCATTTTGTATTACTAATGGTGGTGAATGGTAGGGTATAACACTTTTTATTGAGAGATGATTGCTGTCGTTGCATAATAATAGACAAAAATGCAGTACAGCGAGGATATACTAGCAATTTTGAGTCCAAGACGCGGGGGGAGTTTTTTGTTCATTTTATCTAGTTTTGTTTTAGTTCTTAGGCACTTTTCTTTTAGGTTTGTTTAATTATAAATTGAATTAATTTTTAACTTTTAACTATCTATGTAGTTGCAATTATCATAAAAATAACAAAAGAAAGCCTAAGTATTTAAATGGGAAGTAAAAAAGATTCTTCCAAATCATGTTCATAAATAACCAAATTTTGAGGTACTTACACAAAAATAGAGGTATCTACCAGTGGCGCAGCGTCCATAAAACCCTGTTCCCACCGGCTTACCCATTTACAGACAGACATACAGAATTTATGAATGGCTTTACCACGGAAATATCTGACGCCACGCCACTGGTACGTACACAATAACAAATGTAGAAAGTAAATACAACTGAATTGAGAATTTCTTATTTTTTTGGATTTTGATTTGAACAAAAACGAGATGTCAACTGTCTGTCACCTGTCAACCTTGTCGTCGTCTAAGAAACCATACTTTTATATTTGACGTAACCGCACACTGAATCTACCGAACAACGGCTAACTGATAGTGTCATTTTCAACCTCGACATTGGCGGAATCATCTACAGAACTATATAAAAAATGCGAAATTGTGTGTGTTTGTATGTTTGTCCGTCTTTCACGTCGAAACGGAGCTACGGATTGTCGTTTTTTTTGTGGCATGATAGTTTATGGGTTAGAGAGTGGCATAGGCTACTTTTTATTCCAGAAAAATGCACAGTTCCCGAGGGAACAGCGCGCGACAACCGATTTCCACGCGGGTGAAGCCGCAGGCAAAAGCTAGTAACACAATAATAAAAATAACATAATTTCGTACAAGTATTCCGAAAAATTCAAATGATGCGTTTGGGTAGTTTGTTCCCAGTGTGCCACCATAATGTGGCGAGCATGTAGAGAATTGGATTCCGGGTCAAGATCTGGATTGGATTTTTCCCGGATTAAATTTCAGACACTTGGTCCTTCGAGCCGGATTAGAGGGCGCGCGAACATTGATTGTAATGCACCAATACATTTGATACTCGCTTTCTTGAGTTTAATTAAAGTAAGGGTTTAAGATTTAAGAAAACGAAGGGTTTCGGTTGTCTCATTTGGCTTTGTTGTGAAGAGCGGGAGTACTATATGTTGGAAACACGTGTTTTGTATTTTGAGGAATATTTATGTACGTATATTTGATTGAACTAGTATTAAAGGAGACCCTTGATAAAGAAGAGTGGCGGAAACAAGGCGAAACCATTGCTCAGTAATAGGAAATTCATTAAATTGGCTCTAATAAATATCTAGTGACATCGACATCGACATCGTGAGAGTGGCGGGAAACCGGTGGATGCAAGTGGCGAGTTGTTGTTCATTGTGGCGTTCTAAGGGGGAGGCCTTTGTCCAGCAGTGGACGTCTAGCGGCTGATGATGAAATATCTAGTCCCAAACTAAGCAAAGATTGTACTATGGGTACAAGGCAACGAATATCAACGCAACGAAGAGCGTTACTCCTACTTAAAAGGCCGGCAACGCACTTGTGACTCTTTTGGTGTTGCAGGTATCCTTGGGCGACGGTATCGCTTACCATCAGGCGGTCCGTTTCCTCGTTTTCCCCCTATTAAATAAAAAAACATACTCATGTAGATGAATACATATTAAGCATCCAAGACCCGAGAGCAAACATTCGTATTATTCATATTAAATGTCAGCCCCGGGATCGAACATGTGATCTCAAGCTTCATAGTCAGGTTCTCTAACCACTTGGTTATCCGGTCGTCATAGATGTTACACAAGGTAGGAGAGATTGTGTGTAGGTACCATCAGCCAAATATGTGGTCTACCACCGCACCCTAAAGTTGATAATCGTTTGCATGTCATAAAACAATAATGCCAATAGACATGTCTGTCAACTTGGACATTCTACTTTAGCGACATATCATTTGATAGGAACTTGTTTGAAAATTTGATAAACTTATTTGGCTGATGGTACCACTGGTCTAGTTACGTTCCAATTTTGAAAACTCTTACCACCCTAGCGGGGAGAACAGTTATTTGTGTCACAAGGGAGCAAAATGGTGTATTTACGGCGAGGGCGTACATTGAATCCAGAATGTAGCGAGGGATTCTAAAGTAGATTCCTGAGCGTAATGAGGGATTCAAGTGTTAACGCCCAAGATGAAAATAATTTTGCTCCCGAGTGGCTCATACAATTTTTCACAACGAGCAAATATTATTATAAAGAACAACCGGCATAGAAAATGGTGTGGCTTAACAATTATCAACTTCGAAAAAAAATGGCATTTGCATTAAAACACATAGAAAACCCTTGAACAGAAAAGTTGCACTTTGCTCCCTCTCGTCAGGGAGAGAGGTACTTTTCTGAAAGAGAGGTGTGAAAAGATGCTTTTCCACGCAGATTACAAGGAGAAAAAAGCCTTTCGAGCTAGTGAGGCGAAAATAATTGCTTAACTAGGCAATTTTTGATAACGAATCATAAACAATTACTTAGCTCACCTGTGACCTTAGGTCTGCGTCTATGCAACAAATGTCTGTTCATACAGCTCCTCCACCTCCACGCTGTAATCATTTATTGCATGACTGTAGCTATCTTAAGGTCGCGAGGAGCAAAGTTTGTTAATAAGTATGGACCTCCGCAAAGTAACGCCCGACTCTATATATTTTTGTTCTCATTTTGATGCACACTTGTCACAGACAGAACAAGAAGATTTTGACACAGTTTCTGTTTTATTCCCTTGCTTAGCCTTTTTAACTTATCTTCATGAAACTACGCTTCTAAGATGGATATTTTATACAGTTCATACTTAGAGTACAATGGAAACTGAAAACATCATATCTTCGGTTATATTGCTAAATTTTCAATTAAAGCGCTACGCCTTGAGCTGAGCTGGCTTTCTTAGTCTCAACTTACTGCGTTGAATATTGTTTTAGGCGCTTACCATCTCTTCGAGTCTAATACAATGTTTTTGTTATAGTTAAAATGATTTTATTGAACTAAGTACTAACTTCTGCCTGCGGCTTTCGCTCGTGTTAAATTTGTGATAAGTAGATTTATTTTCTACGATCCTTTTTTCGTCTTTTGGTTGGTTTTCCGGAGAATTATATCTATGTAAATACAGATAACACAAAACCGCGCTTGCACGGTTGCTTGCGCTTGTGCGGAAAGCACAAGACCGGTCTGAGTGGAGAGCCTTGGGGGAGGCCTATGTCCAGCAGTGGACGTCTTTCGGCTGACATGATGATGATGATGAAATACAGATAAATACATAGAGATGTTGTTTTAGACAGATGGTGCAAATTTTCGAACCAATTTAAAAATCAACCTAATCATAATTCATACAAACTTTAAACCCCTGTTAAACCCCTTCAGGGGTGGGATTTTAAAAAACATTAGAATACGTGTTTCTTTATTTTTTATATAGGTAAAACACCCTTGCCAAATTTTATGTCTCTACAGATTTTATGGGAATATCAGGATAAAAAGTAGCCTATGTATTATTCCATATATCCAGCTATATTCATACCAAATTTAATTTAAATCCTTTAAATCCGTCCAGCCGTTTTAGCGTGAAGGAGTAACAAACACACACACACACACACACACACGTATATACTAACAAATTTTCGCATTTATAATATTAGTAGTAGGATTCTGTGTATTCTGTGTACGAATTAAAAAAACTGATCGAACCAATCCTTAGGGTTCTCCCAGACTAGTTTCCCACAGCTGTTCTCGGCTCTACAAACTAGGTATTCAGTCTCCATCAAATACGGTAGAACAATTGATTACGTACATTCGTCCCTCCTCGCCCCCGAGGCAAACGTTAGCCGGTCGATTGCACCCCGCTCTCCCCTTTGCGACGTCATTCTGGATTTAACTTTTTTCTGTCAACGGTTTCCGCCCTTATATGTGGTCATCATCATCGTTCCAGCCTGTATACGTCCTACAGGCCTCCTATCAGAATGAGAGGGCTTGGGCTGTAGTTCCCACGCGGGCCCAGAGCGGATTGGGAACTTCACACACGCCATTGACTTATTCACGATGTTTTCCTCCACCATAAAGCTCGTGGTAAATTTCACATGGGAGGTGTAGGTTTGAGGAATTGCCGGGACTAAGTATGAGTTGTGAACCTCGTGAGTTTAGGTAGGTATCCATACTAAGTGTATGGTAAGCGTACTAGTGTGTTTGTGTGTTTGTATGTTTGTCCGACTTCCACGTCGAAACGGAGCGACGGATCGACGTGATTTATGGCATAGAGATAGTTTATGGGCCAGAGAGTGACATAGGCTACTTTTCATCCCGGAAAATGCGCAATTCCCGAGGGAATAGCGCGCGATAACCGAATTCCACGCGAACGAATTCGCGGGCAAAAGCTAGTATGTATGTAGTATGTATGGCTATATGTATTGCGGATATCATTGCCAGTGGGTAGTTTTCTGACTATCAGGAACAGCAAAAATGTCGCAGTAGCAATGAAAAATTAATCTACTCCTGTTAACTATCTGTAGAAATAGCAGATGCACTTCCTCCCATTATTAAAATCGAAACAGATGCATACACTGTACCATATTCGTGTGTTAAAAAACTTCATAGATTCACATTCGCTCGTAAAAAACTGGAAATTTCATTAGCTGCTGCACAGCAGCTGATGTTTACAGTTGTTTTATGTTTTTATAACTCTTTTGCACGGTGATTTGAAACTGTTATTTCAGTCCGTCGAATCGAATGTGAACTAAAATAAACTGAAATCAATTTAATGTATTGATTGCTCTTGCTCAGTGATGCGGTTTACAATTGAAGCTGCGTTTGCTAAAAGAGACTAAAGATCAAAGATTTTATCGGAATTTTGATTGAAAAGGTTAACATGCATCTGACGCGGTATATTGGTCATTAATCAATGCAAAATCAACAACATCACGGCCTGTCCCACTCCTGAGCGTAGGCCTCTTATCAGAATGAAAGGGCTTGGGCCGTAGTTCACACGCAGGCCCAGTGCGAATTTGGAACTTTACACTACCTACCTACCATTGAATAGAATAGAATAGAATAAAATAGAATTGATTTATTTGCTTCGCAGGTGTTTATGCAGGTTTATATCATGATAGTATGCTAGCTAGGGCCGTTATTAGAGGTCTGAAGGCCTTGGAGCGACGAAGTAACAAAAATTCTTATGGAGAAGATTACTTGAAAAAAAAAAAAAGTTGCTGACCCGTGGAAATATAACTTTTATGGGGATATGGGAGCCCCTCCTTTGTAGAGGCCCTGGGGCTGTAGCTTCGGATGCCACCTAAATCCGGCCCGGAGCTAACTACTCGTAAATTATCCGAAATCCAGTCCAAATGATGTTTAATCATTGTACTTAATGCGGAATTACGTCGGACAATGGAATCCAAATTACGCCGTTCAACATCCACCGAGCTCGATATCCATTTAACCAAATCACACATCGTCAATTCCAAATAATTGATTATTTCCATTGATGTGAGCTGCAATACGCGCACGAATACCATAAATAGAATAACCTAACGGATACGGACTCTGTTTCTCTGTTGTTCTTGCTGGTCTCTTTTTCTGGTTTTTCTGTGCATCCATGTCTCAGTTTGTATTTTCGATATGGTTTCACGGGATACCCGTAAAAGTAACAAAATTTGGAGTTGAAATAAAAAATACAAAAAGACTCCAATAAACCAATCATAATTTGATTGCTTAGTAGCGACATCTCTTGTCTGGGTGAGCGGTTGGTTCCGAAAGAATGTGACGTCTCTCGATGAGAGCGGAACATAGATGTCGCTAGTGCTGCTGCATAAGTAGCGTAGTAGAAATAAGCAACCTGAGATATGTATGCATAGGAAAAATTCGTGTCTAGATTCCTGTCCAGCGGTGGTGTAGGGGTTATAGCACGCAGCACGGATTGCTGAGGACCTGGGTTCGATTCCCAGCGCTGGTCTCTTTTTCTGGTTTTTCTGTGCATCCATGTCTCAGTTTGTATTTTCGATACGGACTCTGTTTGTTAAGATAGTGAAGAACTGAGCTGAGGCCGTGTTGTCTATCGCGTAGGCGCTAGCGATCGCATCACCGTCTCTTTCTACCTAAACTCTTATATGACGTGTGTGCGTGCGTGCGTGTGTGTGTGGTTGATTTAGTATTTCCACTAAGTACCTAATAAAATAAGCTCGATTTAAGACTGCTATAGAATGTGCATCTCAAAAAGTATCTAAGCGATAAATCGAATGTTAAAGAATGCACGCCCGTGCACGTGTTCAGAAAAAATAGAACCGACTAAAAAAAAACATGAAAATAATTTTCTACCAGTCTGAAGTCGGTGCCTCAGCACGAGCCAGCAGGAGTGGATCTATAATCGTCTACCGTACCTACAACTATACGAGTATATTGGGCTTCAATCACTCCTGCTGGCTCGTGTTGAGGCACCGACTTCACACTGGTAGAAAATTATTTTCATGTTCTTTGTAGTCGGTTCTATTTTTTGAGATATTTTTTTTTCACGCTTTTAGTGTAAAAGATCTAAGATACAATAGTTTAATGTCAACTGCTCGTCACCTTTTACGAAAAATTGCTTTTTCCGATGCAGAGACGTTCATTATTGAGGAGTCCTTGGTGCCCGTTCTATTCCACCATATGAATTACGATGAGCTTTAATTGCTTAGCAACTGCGTTAAAGTAATTGAAACTCAACCCGTGAAGTACTTATTGTTGTTGAGTACCCAGTCGCTCCATTGGTCAAATTTGGTCTTCATCATCAGTTTCACTTCATCAAATGATGATTTTCAAGAGCAAATGCATGAGTTACTCCTAAATATATCGAAATTACCATAGGCGTTCCTACAATATTTAAAGAGTTTTCTCGATCTCCTTAGGATCCAATCATCAGATCCTGATTTGGTGCTTATGGAACCTAATTGAAAGCATTTCTAGACGAACGAAAAACAAATTCAAATTAGTTCATAAATGACGGAGTTCTTAGGTAAAAAACATAAAAAAAACAAAAGAATTGATAACCTCCTCCTATTCTTGAAGTCAACATCATTGGGTATTTTTTTTTTGCGATTTCTTATTAGAGCGAAAAGAGCGAATGTGATGCCAACATTTCAAATGTTTCTGCGCAAACATAACTCCAGTTGGTGAGTAAATGGCTTAAAATGTATCCAAAATCTGAGCAAAACTTTATTTCTAGTTTGCGTAAAGCCACGTGACGAGGGTGCTGTCAGGTGCACGCCCGAATTACAACGAACCCGTTGTAATGACCATTCACTCAGTTTTAATCACATTTTTTTACCGGCGGCCGCCATTTTCTAAGGTATTTTCGCGCCAATTTCATAATTTTTTAAATGACCGTGTAATGCTTTCGCGCGGGCATCCGTCATTCTGCCCCTGAGGCGTTTTTTAAATTGAATTAAATAGGAATGTAATTTGATTCGAATTAACAAACGGTCTGGGGTTTTAAATTATTATGGAACGTACGTAACCTCATTCATTAGTTTTCATTCAAACTTCGTTACTTAATCGAAATATTTTCAAGTGAAGTTTAACACACAGCTCATACTTATTTAATAAAAAGTTGGAAAACCGTCCACGGTCCACCCGTTTAAGAACTACAATGCCACAGGCAGACACAAACACAGACACACATAGTGGTCAAACTTATAACACCCCTCTTTTTGTGTCGTGGGATAAAAAAAATCTAGAAAAACCTTCTACATACTTATCTAACATCCTTTAACGAGCAAATCTTAGTATATTTAATTTTTTTATTGATTTCTATCAATTTCTATGAAATGAGCTGTGTGGGAGTTCATGAAGGTGAAAAGTAGATCAAACTTGGTCTTATCTCTACTTAGATAATTAAAGACTATCTCTAGGAAAACGCGTGTTTTCAAGTTTAAGCCGAAGCGAAGCTCAGTCGTCCAGGTAGGTATTACATGAACTATTTGTAAAGAGGCAATTTCAAAACAAGTTCGTACAAACTACCGATGTTTTATATAGGGCGCACAGAATTTCCCTATTTTCCAACAGCCAGAGATGAAAAACTATGAGCAAGAGCGAGCTTTTAAAAGATCTCTGGTTCGAGTTAACGGATTTTCCGATGTTCCTTTTATTTTAAAACTCTTTTTTGATGAGTTATTTTCGACGGCGCGATGGAACCGGCAATGCAATTCCAATTTTAAAAGTTTTCTGTCGTGGAGCTGCGTTCGCAAGATGGCCGCGTGATGTGTTTTTAATTTGCTTTTCTTTGTTTTTTTACTGCTTGCATGAAAACTAGGAATTATTTTTGTTCAAAATATTGTCTTTAGCTTTTTAGCACTTTTTAGCTTTTTCTTCTTTATCTTGATGTACTTATATTAAATTATCATCCAAACTACACATCAGCAGGAAGTTTCAAGTCAATAGAATTAACCGTTGAAGTGAACTATTAGATAGCAATTCTGGCCGGAATATCAGCCTATTAGTACCTATCAGAGTGCTATCAGATTATTTCATTGTCACTGTCACCGGATTAATTAATTTTTGTTCTTTGTTTTAATTAAGTAATTTTAATTGAATCGGATATCAACAAGAAGTGGTCAAAAATTGTTAGAAAAATTTTAAGTGGGCAACTTTCATAATATACCACCACTGTAAGTAAAATAAAGCTTGCTAAAACTTTAAATGTCTGTTATAAACCGATTTAGATAGAACCTTATTTTTATATTCAAAAATAATATTATATTTTATATCAGTCTCACCTAATTCGAAATTGTTTTTTTTTCTATTTCAAACGATTTACCGTATCAAAAACAAAAAAGTGTAGCTGAATCCGCGAGCATAACGTAGTTAAAAATATTAGTTACGTTCTAAAAGTACTTCTGCCACTTCGTCTTACTCCAAAAATGTTACTCGGAAAATATGGCGTTCTTTTGCAAAGACAATGTAACTTGGAGCTTGTCCAAGGATTCGCTACAAAGTCGGAGGTCTCAAACGAGAAAAGTATTACTTTCTGGTACAGTGAATAACCGATATACGATGTTTTATTTTAACAATCACATTAGTCTTAGCTTGGACAAACACCTAGGGCTAAGAGAACAAAAGGTATTTATTAATAAAAAATATAATTACCGAAGACGCAAGCGCTTCAGGTTGCTATTTAAACTCAAACCATTTATTATCTTGTGAGATCTTGTGAGATATGACATGACAATGAGGGCTATCGTTTTTTGTCTCACTAGATGGCGCACTGTAGCGCGAGGTTTTTAAGTATGGCTTTCAAAGTCTGTTATTACGGGCGTGAAAACAAAGTTTAGAATAAAATCATATTTAATACGCCTTAAAACTGTACCATAAAAATATCGAGCATGCCACAGTGTTCCATAGTCCCCGTTTTGTTCGGAAAAAAGGGAGGACAAAGGTTTCCGAAAGACAAAACTGTCTCAAAACACAAACATGTATTGCCCCGGAACGCATATTTGCCATAATTAATTTCAGATATTGCAAAACATTCACAAAATTATTCTAATTATAAATAAACCCGCGTAGCTCACCCAAAAACTATGAGATTTGACATTTCGGAGACCTCACGCTACACTAGCGCCTCTAGCGGCGAATTCATACGCGATAGCCCTCATTGACAGATTGTGCATATTGACGTCTGTGGTCTATGGATGGTTGAGTGTTGTGTCGACTCTTTTACTGTCTTGTTTATAATTCATTATTGTACACGAGTCTTTTGTCTGGTTTTGTGTTCTGTTTGTTTTCATTATTGTTATTATTTTATCTTAATTATATTACTTTCTGTTTGTTTCTTTTTAGACTTACTTTTTTGAATTTATGTCGCCTTCCGTGATGTCGCCAATCGGTCACAGTGGAAGACCAGCGTTGGCCTCTACGGCCAGCACTATGCTGAGCTGAGACCGTTTCGCGATTTCGCAAATACTTTCATATATATTTACCTACTTTATACTTGTTTATTTTGTGTACTTGTGTAATTTGCGAAATGCGAATAAACGTTTTCTATTTCTATTTCAACAATATTATTATTAAATTAACCTTTATTTGGTTTATAATAATTTATTATAGTTTGATTGTGTTTGTAATGTACGAAAATGTGTAAAAGTCACTTTCACTTCTGTTGGTTCTTTGTGTGCTATACCCGAAATACAACTGTTTTTTGTTTGAAAAAATAGTAGATCTTAGTTTACCTGCTTAAGTTCAATAATTCCAGGCCGAAATAATTCCATGGTTATATTCTTCCATTATATGATGAGATAATATTATTATATACCTATTATGATCTTATTATACAATAAAATTTACAGGTTTCATATATTCATTAATGTCCCTTAGGTACATTTAAACTGCTTTAAAACGAATGCCAATGATAACCAAAAGCTTTTATTTTCATGAAAATCATATTTAAAGATGACATTATTTTAACGACCGTAACTTACACAATTTTTCATGTAAAAAAATTGCATTAAAACACTTCAAATATATTTTCTTATTATAATTTACGGTTCGTCACGTCACAAAGAAAATAAAAAACAATACCAGCTTTGTTTTCACATTGAAAAACGCCTCCGTCGAAAATCCCATTCAGAAACGGCTCAAAAGACTAGTATCCAGGATTAAAATAAAAAAAGCCTTATTTCGAAATCGAGCCGATTTGCGTCGCGTAAAATAGAAAAATGGTAGAATAAAAACTGAAAGAACAATAGCTGTGTCTTAGTGAATGGCGTTTATAAAAAAGATTTCGCACAAAACGGGAGCATGAAAAGGATATTTGGGAATAGAGTGGCATTAAAAGGGTGCTTTTAATGGCGACGCTTCGCAAGACTGAAATACCTACTGATAAAAAATCTTTAGACTGACTGATCACGGACACTCACACACACACACACACACACACACACACACACACACACACACACACACACACACATTTTAGTACATGGTGCGCCAAGTCAACGTGGAATAATGTAACCATACATATTACATTTCTTTCCCAACATGCATTAGCAAACACAAAACCTTATTAGCAAAGTGCAAACATTCAATATTAACCGTAAGCCCGTCTCGAGAACGGATATTTCAAAATTTTAAAGGAAGCCTTCACAAGGTCTTGAAACTACAAGAATAACCTTTATTACCTGTGTGATTGGGTTCAAAACATTGTTACAAATTTAAGCAAGCATTCGCAAGGTCTTGTCAGCATTCAAATAAAAACATATTTTGTGTACATCATTACAGGGCTCTTATTTGTTATTTACTTAACAATAAGTCAAGTGTGACATGGGATCGCATATTGAGGATTCCGTTAACCCTCAAGAAGGCTGACCGTGGACACATTGACGCCTTCGTGATGTGGTGCTGGAGAAGAATGTTGCGAATACCTTGGACGGCTCGCCGCAGGAATGAGTCAATTCTGCGTGACGTGGGAGTCACTGTGAGATTGTCAATGGTCTGCCTCCAAAGGATTATCCAGTTCTTTGGTCACATAGCTAGGAGAAAGAGCGAGAACCTAGAAACAATCCTAATGACAGGGAAGGTTCAGGGCAAGCGACCAAGAGGAAGGAGCCCCCTGCGCTGGACAGATCAGATCAGAACAGGGTGCAAGCGTCCACGAAGCCATACACGCTGCCGGAGACCGTGACAAATGTAGAGCGATTGTCCGGAAAATGATTCATGGACGTCACGACCCTCAGCAATGAATAGAATAGAATTAGAATTTATTTGTCAAAGCATAGGTTTATACAGAAGAAGAAGATGGTTTATGAAGATTTTGTGAGAATGATCTGATCGATCATTGATATATGTACATATTTCAGAAGTGACATTCGGAATCAGGATTTTTTTAGAGATAGTGAATATTCTCCCAATGTACAATTTTTTTTAAAACCTTAATATTATTACAATGCAATAAAGTTAAAAAGTGACATTCAAATGCGCTTTAAAATAATTTTGACTGATTATCCGTGTAACTATATTAGTATTCGTTTATTTTTAGTTTTTTATCACTTTACTCAAGAGATTTTTTTTTGTTTCTTGCGTATTCCATATTGAAACACATACCAGGGTAGGTACGTCCCTGGAATAGAGTCCTCCGTCGTGTGTACTGACCCACAATACCTGTCGCGACATGTGTCTATGCTTTGTACATTTTTAAATCTGTAGTTGCTTAGCGACAACTATTAGTGAGAAAAAAAAGGAATAAATAATATGGAATAAAATCCAGCTTTTTCACATGGCGACCGTGTAAATACAAAGATATTATAAAAAGTAAACAGAATTAACACTGACGCGCAAAATAAATAAATAATGGAGGCTTTAAAACGAAAAAGAACCCAATTCCGCCGAGATTTTACCCGGGCAGCTGACGCCCTTGATGAAGCTTTTCAAAAGCACAAGGACGAGCAGGATGCCATTTCTTGTGTGGAGGGTGAATTTTGCAGGCTCTCTGATTGCGCAGAAGAGCTGTTTGCTTGCGAAATAGCTTTAAGGGATCTTTGGTGCGAGAGTGAGGACTTCGATGATACAGCATACGAACACGACCAAGATAGAGCTGCACAATATAGAGCACGATGGTCAGAGCTGAAGGCCAAATATCAGAACTTGAGCAAATCCAAGAAAGATTCCGACGATGCTAGCTCACTAAAGTCTGCAAAATCTACGATGAAACGTTCGCAAGAGCGTAAGGTGAGGATCCCCAAGTTATGTTATGCTGTCAAGACCTTGCGAATGCTTGCTTAAATTTGTAACAATGTTTTGAACCCAATCACACAGGTAATAAAGTTATTCTCCAAATTCAATGGAGAAGTAAAGAAGTGGTTGCTGTTCTGGGGCCAGTTTATGAAAATCGATGAAGACCCAGACATCAACGATTCTGACAAGTTCCAATACCTACTCCAATCTATGGAACCTCACTCTAGCGCCAGGCAGCTTGTGGAGAGCTACCCACCCAGCGGTAAGAACTACAAGAAGGCCTTAGAATCTCTCAAGTCTAGATTTGCGCGAGACGACGTCTTGATAGAGACTTATGTAAGAGGACTACTAGCATTGATGCAAGAAAAAGGGCAACGACCATCTAATGCCAAGGAGCTACCGGCGCTATATGACAGCCTACAAACACATTTGCAAGCCCTCGAAACTTTAGGTGTCACAAAAGATAAATACGCGTCAATTTTGTTTCCGATGGTAGAGTCTGCCCTACCAGATGAAATACTTAGGGCATGGAACCGGTACCGAGCTGCTGATAACAAAATCGGCAATGATTTGTCAAGACTCGTCGATTTCCTCAGATTAGAAGTGGAATCAGAAGAGAGGATCCAGTTGGCTCATCAAGGTACTACTCATAACTCCATTACTGATCCTAAAGTACCTACATGCTGTTTTGTCGCCGAAACAAAACCAGAAAACCATAAAATTATATCTCCTGTGTGCATCTGGTGCGACAAGGACACGCACTGCACTGCAGAGTGTCATAAAGCAGCGAAAATGACACTCGAACAGAGAACAGAGTTTATTAAAGCTAAGAAAGCGTGTTTAATCTGTTTGAGGTCTAATCATACTGCTAAACGATGTAAGAGCTTCTCTAAGTGCCTGTTTTGTAAAAAACGTCATTCGGTTTTGATGTGTCCTGATATGAGCGAACAAAGTACCTGCAAGAACAAAACAGAACCTGAAAAATCCAATAATTTACACTGCGAGTTGAAGTCTACCACCTTATTGCAAACAATAGTCGTGCAAGTTGTATCAAACGACGGCAAGAAGTTCGTTCGCGCGCGTGCACTCATAGATAGCGGTGCACAAGGTCGTATGTACGCAAGGACCTTGTTGAAAAGTTAAACTTAAGGCCGGCGAGAAAAGAGTCTATAACACACTGTCTGTTTGGCGGAAAAGAAGAAAATACGGAAGAATGTCAAATTTACGAAATTTCTGTCAGAAGTCTGACAAATGACTTTGAAATGAAATTATCAACAGTAGAACAGAAAAACATTTGTGGATTTTTGCCGAAAATTAAGTCTGATGAAATAATTCAACAACTACTAAAACGTAAAATTATATTGACTGACACGACTGACTCTCCTGACGACGTTCAACTATTGATAGGTGCCGATTTTTCGAGTTTTTTGTTGACTGGTGAATTCGTTCATGTAAGTGGTACTTTGACTGCAATCAAAACCAAAATGGGCTGGACAATTCAAGGTCCTTTGACGGGAATTTATAGCTCGTTAGTTAATACAACAACTATGGTTCATTGTCTTTCTCGTATTAACATTTCAGATCTGTGGAACTTACGAACGCCGACTAAACGTGACAAAGATACAATTGACGACTTATTCGGTTCCGATAAGGGTTTAGAGGCAATGACTACCACACGCTCTGGACGAGTCGTGAGACCGTCAAATAGGTTCAAAGACTTCAAGACTTAATTAAGTTTTGATATTCTTATATTATTTGAACTATTTAATTGGAAATAATTTATTGAATCAGGCGTCACTTTGCGGAGGTCCATATCAATGAACTAAAATAATTTCCTTGCCCACCCGCGACCCCACGACAGCCAAGCTTATGCAAAATATGCGTGTTCATGCAGTTCCTCCACCTCCACACTGTAAGAACACACACAAATCACACAAACCCATCTATCACCACCACCACACTACACTGACGCGTTTCGAACTCAAACAGAGCTCATCTTCAGAGTGACACAACCGTACACCATGCTACCAGTTGTTATTTAATTGGACTAAGTTTTCGGCAAAATGTTTAGTTCGTTATGTATGTTATTATTTTGTATTTATGTTCTTAAGCTTCCGCTTACTTTTGCCGGGGACTGTCGCGGACATGTGTCTATGCTTTGTACATTTTTAAATCTGTAGTTGCTTAGCGACAACTATTAGTGAGAAAAAAAAGGAATAAATAATATGGAATAAAATCCAGCTTTTTCACAATACCATCTATTCTAATACTGTCACTTTAACATTAACGATATACTATTGCTCACGTTAATTTCACAACTAGCCTCAGAAACTACGTTTCAGATACCCCATCTAGATAAGAGTAACAATGTGCAATAGTCGCCCTTTGTATACGGTA
This sequence comes from Choristoneura fumiferana, assembly GCF_025370935.1. NCBI lineage: Eukaryota > Metazoa > Arthropoda > Insecta > Lepidoptera > Tortricidae > Choristoneura > Choristoneura fumiferana. The sequence goes on from NC_133494.1 coordinate 1,859,491, forward strand.
CCCTAAAACAGCTGACGATCGCGTGTGGTTAATTAATCTGCGCGCGCGCGTGGCAGCGTGACAATGTTAGAGGAAATGATGACGTATAGTTTTTTGCTTGTATCATGATCAATTAATTCAAGAGTTATTTTTTGTAATGTTGGCCAACCTGCAAGTTTATTGATTGTTAATACGGTATTAGAAGGCCAATCATTTGTTTTTACAAGCTTTTATTTAACTTGCTATGTTTGTAATAGTAGGTATGTTTGTTAAGGTCTACTCTAATCATATTTACTTATGTCTATAAGTTACAAAATAAAAGTTAAATAAAAATATTGATAAGAAAGAAAAGGAGAACTAAAACCAATTTATTCTATGCCTTATCTATTTACACGTAGGTAAGCGTCTAAGCGTGTATAATAAAAATGAAGTTCAAAACGAATAATGTTTAAAAGGAATCACCGGTACATCAAAATTCTGTCAAATTTTACTCCCAATTTACACCTTACCCAAATAATAATAAATAGTAAATAATTACTTAGAAAATTACAACATAAGTATAATGATTTTGTTTCCATCGCCCATAAAAGAAAACCGTAACTTATTTATTTAATGCGGAAACATTACTCAGACAAAAACAGCCCGCTGTCCTTGTCTGGCCTTAAAAGAAACGTCTTTGTTGCAAACACAGTACTATTAGTTATACTGTGCAAAGACACCTGGCGCATATTTACAATATGACTAGCTTTTGCCCGCGACTTCGTCCGCGTGGAATAGTAACATTGGAAAGTATTTAATTTATATAGGGTAACCTATTCTGTCAATAATAGCAGATAGAAACTTCTACGGTTTACTGAAAATAACCTATTTTAATACATTGCTTTATATCTAAACTATTTTTTTTTGTTCTTCCATTCTTTGGTAAAACATAAGTATTCTACCCTGCCAACACAAAAGGACTAATTCTTCATAGTGAGCTCTTGACATCTTACGTCCTGTATTGTAAGTTAGGAGGGTAGGATTATAATTAAGACGGCATTCTTACTAAGCATAGCTACACATATTTCCGATAAATATACTTATAGTAAATTTGTTTGGAATTCGTTACGAACTTTCATCCCCATATTTTCAAGTAGGTATGAAAAATTTCGAAATTTGAAAAGAGCCGGCACAAATGTTTTTTAGGGTTGACTTTGCTGTCCGTCCGTCCGTCTGTCTGTCAAGACCCTTTATCCCGTAAACGTACGGAGTAGGTATGTATCGAGTTGAAATTAAAACCCTAAACGTCCCGGAAGCTATGAAAAAAAGTTATAGGGTACTTCCGGCTGTCCTAGAAACTTGAAATATTGTATAAAGGAAGCTCTTACTTATAGCAAATTTTATTCCCTTTATAGCAAAATAAGTAAGAAAAATCTGAAAATCATAATTTTTCATGTCTGACTGTCTATGTCAATTAGTCATTTAAAATGACCCCACATTGCGTACATTTTGCTTATGAGCTTAGAATAAGCTCTGCTAACACTGGATATTCATAAATACCTATGCACGGAACCCTTGGTGCGCGAGTCCGAGTCGATTTTAACAGGTTTTTTTTTGTTTTTATCGAATACCTAAACACAAAGATTCATCGATTTATCTGTGATAATGTCGACGTTCCATATAAATTTTCATCCTATTTCATCCCCTCGCAGGTAGGTAATATTTTCAAAAACCCTTGAACAAATATCTATTTATTTTTCAAAGTGCCCAAATGCCAAGTTTCATAAAGAACCATCGATTTATCTTCTACAATGTCGACCTTCATATAAAGTTTCACCCCTATTTCACCCCACACAGGACGAATTTAAAAAAATGCTCGAAAATATATCTATTTGTCTCTTATCACGTGTCCAAATGCCAAGTTTCATAAAGAACCATCGATTTATCTTCAAAAATGACGATCTTACATGTATAAACTTTCATCCCCTATTTCACCCCCACACAGGAAGAATTTAAAAAAACGCGTGAACAATTATTTATCTCTTATCACGTGCCCAAATGCCAAGTTTCATAAAGAAACATCGATTTGTCTTCGATAATGACGACCTCCCATATGAGCTTTCATCCCCTATTTCATCCCCTCATACGTCGAATTTTCAAAAAAGCTAAAACACACACCGACTTATTTTTTATTAAGTGCCTAAATGCCAAGTTTCATGGTTTTATTTCCGACAGCGACGAACTTCCACCATATAAACTTTAACCCCCCATTTCAACCCCTTAAAGCCTCTTTTTCGCAATAAAAGATAGCCTATGTTCTTTCCCATGGTCTATTATATCTATGTACCAAATTTCATCCAAATCGGTACTGCGGTTTTTGCGTGAAAGCGTAACAGACAGACAGACAGACAGAGTTACTTTCGCATTTATAATATTAGTATGGAAGTATGGATATAAAGTATGGATTAACTGCCTAAATGCCAAGTTTCATGGTTTTATTTCCGACAGCGACGAACTTCCACCATATAAACTTTAACCCCCCATTTCAACCCCTTAAAGCCTCTTTTTCGCAATAACCACCTATCACCATCACCATCACCTATGTTTCACAAATAAAACACTTTTGACTTTTGACTTTTGACTTTTGAAAAGATAGCCTATGTTCTTTCCCATGGTCTATTATATCTATGTACCAAATTTCATCCAAATCGGTACTGCGGTTTTTGCGTGAAAGCGTAACAGACAGACAGACAGACAGACAGACAGACAGACAGAGTTACTTTCGCATTTATAATATTAGTATGGATATTGGAGTTATTTACCGAGTCGAGTGTTATTTGTTTTATAATTAGATTCTAGAGGGTGAATTCTAAGTGGTGAACATAAATGATAGTTTTTAACACATTTCAATTCAAAATAAATCACGCGAGAATTATTCAGTGCATTATTTTCTAAAGCATACGATTAATAATGGTAGTTAATTTTCATTAATGCAAATTATTTATTAAATCAGGCAGCAGGTCCTTTATGATAGCTACGCTTAAATGCAAGATATGTGTGTTCATGCAGTTCCTCCACCGCCACACTGTAAGAACATACTCAAATCACACAAATCTACCACCACCACCACAGTATACTGACGCGTTTCGAACTCAACCAGAGCTCATCTTCAGAGCAACACAATTAGCAACGCAATCCGTGTTATTAGCGCACAATTTTTATTAGCACTATGCCAAAAACAAGACTGTATATGACTCAATTACCCGAATAAAGGTGAAAGAGAGTGAGATATTTTACTACGTGAACTGAAATCCTGGTTTTTAGGGTTCCGTACCTAAAGCATAAAAACGGAAACCCTACCTAAGGCTTTGCTGTCCGTCCGTCTGTCCGTCTGTCACTAGGCTGTATCTCACGAACCGTGATAGTTAGACACTTAAAATTTTCACAGATTATGTATAACTGTGGCCACTCACAGTTACAGGTGCAGGTGGTAGGACCTTGTGCAAGGTCCGCCCGGATTGCTACCACCATCTTGCACGCTAATCCTGCCGTGAAATAGCAGTGCTTGCATTGTTGTGTTTCGGCGTGGAGAGTAAGAACAGCCGGTGAAATTACTGGCACTTGAGCTATCCCATCTTAGGCCTCTAGTTGGCAACGCATCTGCAATCCCCTGGTGTTGCAGGTGTCTATGGCGGTGGTAATCTCTTACCATCAGGTGACCCTCTTGCTCGTTTTCCATCCAGTCGAATAATAAAAAAAACTATAACAACATTGAAACAGAATAAAATAAATATTTAAGAGGGACTCCCATACAACAAACTTGATATTTTTGCCGTTTTTTTGCTAATGTCTAATGTTGTATAGATAATGGTACGGAACCCTTCATGCACGAGTCAGACTCGCACTTGGCTGTTTTTTTAGCCAATTTTGGTTGCGTTCTTTATGTTATGGCTGTCAAACATGTCAAAGCACTGTCTCAATGATATGACGTATGGTGTGATGGCGTAATTAGGTGTAACAATGGGCCCCATGGGACGGTACCACAATGCTCGCCGACTGTACAAGGGTTATTGCTCAATGAATTAATAATCAGCTCAGATTAATTGTGGTAACGCTTGTATTCGTAGCGAAGTAAATAGTTTATTGGTGGTTGTGATTCAGCAAGAATTGGGGGGCTACTACGAAAATCGAGGTTCGTATCGTACGGTCCTTCTCACTCTCGTATTAAATAATTATAAGCGTCAAAGGGACGGCAAGATACGAAATTCGAATTTTGCACTTTATAGTGTAGGGCCTGTGCCAGTTATGATGAGAAATTGACATGCTCAATTTTAGCACAGTCATATCATAAGCATGCTTTCAGTATCCTAAAATAAATTACTTTCCCACCAATATTATAAATGCGAGTTTGTAAGTCTGTTTGTTTGTTACCTCATCACGTGTAAACCGCTGAACCAATTTAGATGGAATTCGGTATACAGATAGTTTGAGTCCCGGGGAAGGACATAGGATAGTTTTTTTCCGTAAATTGTGTACCTAGTTCCCGCGGGATAGCGATAAACGAACAGAGGCAGACGGAGTCGTGGGCAAAAGCTAGTAAACAATAACTTTGCTCACCCGCGACCTTTACTATAGCTACGTCTATGCAAATGTTAGTTCATTCTATTGCTTCACCACCACACTACACCCACACGTTTCGAATTCAACCGGAGTTCATCAAATTCAAATATTACGGTGTTCCTTTTAGGATGAACTTCGAGGGTTATGAAAATCCTTCCTTATCCTATTTTAGCAGTTAGCCCTAGCCAGCTACCATGACGGAGTTTAAGCCTGACCAGAAATATATGACTAATCACCATGTTGCGGAATTTCGTTGGAACTCATTTCTTACGCTTACGCTGGTTTCTTTGAACAATAACAAAAAATGCCCAAAACGATTAGTAGTCAACAACGGATCATTGTAAATAATGTTTATAATAAACTACTGGAAAAAAGAAACGCTTGCGGAATAAAACAATTTCGCTACAAAACCTTTTCAAATTAACATCAGAGCTAACGGGTAAATGTTGTAGTCAAGTCAAGATGTCATTGTAGTCTGGTAAAAATAAGCAGTAATTATAGTTATTAATAATCTTTCTAGGTATATCGGAGTCATCGATTACGCTAATTACAAAATAAGGTCGTTCCTCCTCAGGTTTTCGGTCGCCAAAGAAAAAATAAAGCATTGTTCCGACTATACTGAACTATTGCCATATAAATAAGAGCAATAGCGTCCTCTTGACAGTAGTCATATATTTTTGGTTTACCTTTAAGTGTAATCAAAAAATCAAAAATCAAAAATCAAAATGTCTTTATTGCGGTTATGGGTAATAAAGTTGATAGACAGCAATACATAAAGAAGCGCCATATCCTGCCTGCTAGAGGCGTACAATATTCTTGCACACTACTTAAAATATAATAAGATAAAATATGTCAAATTCAGTAAAACACATTAGAAAAATAAAATAATCAATAATTTAAAATATCAAGTAAATTCAAGAAAATTACAAATTAAATGTCAATAAAATATTAAAATTACTTAACTAGTCCATTAACAGTATCATACATAAAAAAATCAGTTAAACTATAAAAACAATTGGCAACTAACCAATTGAACAAATTCTTCTTAAAAGTTAAAAGAGGTAGTATTTTCATGTCGAGTGGTAAATGATTATATATTTTAGCACACATGCATATAGCACTGCTTGCTAACAGCGCCGATTTGGCCCTGAGCTTTAAGATATCGTGACCATATTTAGTTTTTAATCTTTCCCTCGGTTGTCTACTAGCAAACAGTGTAGGGTTGCTTTTAACAAATAGGCAGATCTCATGTATATACAAAGATGGAAATGTTAAAATTCTGAGTTTTTTAAATAATGGCTTACAAGATTCTGTTTGTGGGAGGCGATAGATCGATCGGAGGCATCTTTTCTGCATTCTAAACACTCTAACAATATCACTAGCATTGCCCCATAGAATCACTCCATAACGCAGGTTTGACATAACATAGGAATGAAATGCTAGAAGAGCAGACTTTTCGGATGAAATCTTTTGGAGCCTCCTTAAAGGGAATGCAAATCTGCTTAGTTTCATGACTACATGATCCACATGATTTTGCCAGTTAGTGTGTCAATCGAGAAATATTCCCAGAAATTTAATCCTATTAACATTTTCCAAGCCACAGCCCTTGTAGCTGACCTTGATTTGTGTTGGATTACCCTGTGCCGCATAAAACTCCATAAATTTAGTTTTAGATAGATTAACCTGCAGATCATTATTTTCCATCCAAACATTAACATCACGAAAGACCTGGTTAACTTCATCACAATAATTTTGATTGCATTGATCACTGCGCACAATGATTGAGCAATCATCTGCGAAAAGCAATATTTTATGTTTTGTGTTAGCAGGTAAGTCATTGATAAACACAAGAAACAGCAAAGGACCCAGGATACTTCCCTGTGGTACTCCGGTCCTTGATGTTCCATAATTAGACTTAAATGTGTTTGTGGTATTAGTATCCTCAGAATATGACATGATTTCAGTACACTGTTTTCTGCCTTTAAGGTACGATTTAAGCCAGGAATAGCAGTTGCCTCTGATACCATAGCTGTATAGCTTAGCGAAAAGCTTTTTGTGACAGACTCGATCAAATGCTTTCGACATATCCATAAAGATCGCGGAAACCGGGACCCTATTATTCCTACACTGGCTAATAATATTGATCAGCTCATAGATAGCTAGAGTTGTTGATTTTTTGGTCTAAATCCAAATTGTGCACTTGTCAACACGTTGTTTTTTTCAAAGAACTCCAAGATTCGATTATAGATGACTTTTCGAATATCTTGGAGAAAATCGGAATCAAAGCAATAGGTCTATAATTATCAATGTCTGTCTCCAATCCTTTTTTGAGAACTGGTCTAACTATAGTTGTTTTCAAATCATCAGGAAATACTCCGTCTCTAATTGATAAGTTTATAATATGTAATAGGGATACACTAATAAGTCAGAGTTATCTTTTATGACTGATGTTGGTATATTGTCATATCCTGTAGAATTAGAGTTACGCAAGTTCCTGATGACCTGTAAAACTTCCACAGGACTAACTGGTTTTAAATAAATAGACGATGTTAATTGGGTTGGAATTGAGTATCCAGATGAAGTGCTGTCACTACTCGCTGCCTCAATAAATTTATTATTAAACGTGTTTGCTATTTTATCAGGTTCTGAAACAGTAACTGAGTTTTGTATAATTTTTTGTATGCCTCTAGTTACATTACTATTTGTAGTATTGTCTTTAATAATATTCCAACTTGCTTTAGCTACATTTTTACTTTTATTAACATACGATGCATTTGTTATTCTATGAGACTTATTAATGCACTTTTTAAGCAAGTAAGCATATGTTTTATATATATTTTTATTGTTTTCACTCGGAAAATGTAAACAATTTTGATATAAAAGTCTTTTTCTTTTCGAGGCCAGTTTAATACCCGGCGTTATCCATTTTGGCTTTTTTGAGTTGCTTACTTTGACACGGATTAACGGAAAACATAGATTAAAAAACAATACAATTATTTCGTGAAATGCTGAAAAAGCTGCATTTGTATCATTAGCCATAAAAGTCTCCCTAAAAGTTAAAACACTTATGCATTCTCTGAATTTGTCTCGGTTAACTTGACTCATGTCTCGTTTCCAAGTATACCAAAACTTAGGTTTTTTGTTAAACTTTACTGGTACAGTAATGGTTTAGGCCGTATGGTCAGAAAGCCCCAGATTATGGATGTTAGCAATGGCTGTGTTTTTAAAATTCAAGGCAAAATTATCAATGCACGTTTTTGTTTCACTGCAAATCCTAGTGGGTCTATCAATTTGTAGCCTAAAATTGTATTCCAGCAGGATAGTTTCAAATGCAGAGTTCAGTTTATTCTGTTTAAGTCTATCTATGTTGAAGTCGCCACATATTATTACATGTTTTTTTGGATTTCTAACTAATTGTGACAATAATATATCTAGCTTTTCAAAAAATATGTCAATATTAGCATTAGGAGTTCTATAAATACAAATAACAATACAATCAGAATCTTGTAATATAACGCCACAGCACTCAAAGCTACCTTCCACACATAGACTGTTTATCCATTCCAGTTTCTTATAGCTTATGTCATCTCTTAATATAACACATGTTCCACCTCGCTGATTTTGTCTGCGGCAGAACTGATTAGCCAACCTATATCCATGTAACACTAAATTTATTTCATCGCCTTTTTTCATAAAGTGTTCAGTTAAACACATAACATCAATATTAATATTTTTTGATCGGAAATTCTCAATCTCTAATAAAATAACATCTACTTTATTAAGAAGTCCAGCAATATTTTGATGTAGCACTGTAATTTTGTTATTATTCACGAAAAAGCTCATCCCTAACTTCTGTTTGCAAACCTATAGTATGCTGGTTATGAGGCGTTGAGGCTGATGAATGAGAAAGAGTACCCTGCTCGACAATGGGTTGTTTTTTAAAGTAATCGAGAATGGTTTTCTTCTTTTTTTCTTTTCCTATTTCAATTTTATTGTTGTTTTTAGCCGTTGCTTGAACCCCTATCTTATCAAAGTGATAGAGAATAGAATCTCGTTGTTTAATTGAGTTACTGGGTTTATTACTTGAAATACTTTTCATCATAATACCTCTCCTAATATACAGCTTGTCATAATCCTTAATATTAATTACTTTATTTACATGCTCATGAAAAAAAATCGGTAACATTATCCTACTTGATTTACCAGTGTAAAGACTCAAATCAACAAAGGTGCAATTGGGAAAGACTTTTAACAAAGTTGCAATATGAGCATTCAACTTAAATTCATTTAGATACGCATTTTTTACAACGCTCGTAACAATTATTCGAGGTTTAAATTGATTTTTAATAAGAGCAGATAACTCCACAAAGAACTTGGTAGGGTTGCGTTCATTAGAGCCTAGACAAAGTATAAGCCAGTCGTCCTCACTTAAATTTTCCATCATTATGCCAGAGTTCTGAATTATATGGTCGCATGTTGCGTTGGGATAAGTAAGGCCAGATATATTATATTCTGTAGGATTTCTCCTTCCTGTCCTGAGATTTATAAGTGATGATGCTAAATTTTTCGACTCTTGATCTCCAAGTATGACAATTCTGCTTTTTGGTTCTGGTGTTTTTGAGTTAATCTGTTGATTAGAATTCAGCTTCAGTGGTGACGACGCAGGAGTTGGTCCAACTGCTCCGTTTTCCTTCTGAGGTCTTTCTTTGAGTTCCTGATCATCCGAAAGTGATTGGACTTTAGGATCATTTTCAATCATAGTTACTACAGTAGGCGATCCAAATGGTAGTCGGTTCCCATCGCGACGAAGAGTGTTGCGCCTGGTAGAACGTAAAGGTGTTGATTTTAATGGAGCTTCTTCTAGCAGAATTTTTTTATAAACTTCTACCTTTCTTTGTTGTTCTTCTAGTACTTTTTGATTATCTATAAGTTGTAAATTCAACCTATCTATTTCCTTATGTGCACTTGCCAGCTGTGTTGTAAGACAACTAATTTCTTGTTTCATGACTAAAACCTCCGATGCATCTGTAGAAGACAAATTAGGTAAACTGGACAGTGTATCTCCTACCAATGATGAGTTGACACTGTCGTTTTCCACTTCCAAAATAGATGAATCGTTAAAGGAGCTGCTCGGAAACTTTTTTTGTTTCGGGTTCCTAAGCGTAACATTATTATGTTGGTCTTCGATTTTATGAATAAATGATTCACCCGTGCTACCTGAACCAAAGGACGTGTTTGGCAAAGCAGGATTTCGGCAGTTGATGCATTTCCACGCATCTTTTCGTTCCTTAGTCTTTAAGAGAAAAAGTTTGATGCCCACTTTAGCACAGTCAATATCATAGACATTCTTGCAAGTTATGCATTTTAAAAATTCTCTATTTTTAATTTCAATCTTACAGCTATAACATTTCAATTGTGGCGCCATTTTTCTATGATGAAGTGTTAAAGATATATATTTTTTTATTTTCCAAGAATACTTTTTTTAATGTTATTATTTTTTATGGACAATATATGACCACAACAAGAAATTAATATCTTCACCAAAAATTCACCCTACCAAATGCTCCGCACAATAGTAGGTAAAACACCTTAGTATTTTTGTTGATCGCAAGCATACAGCAATAAATGCTCCGCAGCCCGTGACCGCTGTGTTGTTGTTAAGTAGGTATCTGTTCGGGTCGACGCAATGTTTAAAACGCTAATTTATTCGTGCGTAATATGAGAGTCTAATCCGTGCCTACCCTCACTTGGGAACACTTTTTTTCCAATGAATATTTTGTGACAGCTGACAATCACATGTCCTATCAGCTGTTTGATGTTGTTATTAAAAGTCGTTATTACGTCGTATGTTCCAAATCTGATCTCAATTTCAAAATTTTAACGGCTAAAATGTGTCTTCTCACCGTAAACAAATTGCGCGTGTGGCCCCAAGTGTGTATTTTCCAAATCCTCACTTTAGTAAAACTATTTCAGCAAATGTCTAGGAATGTTCACTGCACTATATAGCACTTGAAATGTAAGTATTTTAATTTTTGGAAATCAAAAAGATATGAGCACATTAATATTCGTGTTTCTTTGGCTAGGGTTGCCAGAAATGTTCTTATGTATATTGTTATGTATGTTGTATATAAAATAAAAATAAAACATAGTCTTAAGTTACTCAAAAAATAACGGTTCCTAGTCTTTTGCCCATGGACTATTCTTGGCAGCATTCCATTCTGAACATGTGCAAAAAATCGTTTAACAAAGCCAGCGAACTCTATGACCCAACCGTTCTGCGACAATATCTATGGTTAATTAGATAACTGCCATTGTGACAATGATGAATCGCTACCGGTTGTCCTTTTATGGAAATACTAATTACTATTAAACTGTTAACTGCAAAATAGCTGAACTCTACATTTTGTTTGCGATAAAAAATGGGACTTTTGAGACCGAGAGGATTTTATGGGATCTCTACCGGATAACCTCTGCAATTCTGCATATACTCGTATAAGAGTATCATTCAGTTAGGGGACAAAGAAGAAGTTTAAAAGTCAGAAATAATGGAAGCTGCAATACAGTGCTTTAAATAACATAAAACATAAACCCATAAAAACAAACTAAAAGCTACAGGGAATCTCTGACCATGGGTCTTTAAATCCAGGGTTCGATTCTGCTAGCATAACTGAGCTACTTTTGTTCTGCTACTTTTTAAAAATATAACCACAAAATTATTACTAAATTGACGGCACATTGATATGTGTTATCTTCGAGATGTCAAAAATTATTTAAAGGCCCTATTTAGTGTTTAACAAGAATGCATTTTACGTTATTTTAATAAACCACAAAACGTATTATGTTTTAAATGGTTTTATTTGGCTTCACTACGTATATTTGTTACCTACAAATTAGCTATGGAGAAGTATTTGCGCCTCTTCTGGGATGTGCGAAAAGCTTTATTGTTGAATTTAAGAGCATAAAAATTCGCATTCTGATAAATAACTTCAATAGATACGTTTTTATTATATTATATTAGATGAATTTAAACATCCGTACACCGAACAATAGGTACTGTTTATATTATGATTGGTTATTTGGAGTCTTTTTGTATTTTTTATTTCAACTCCAAATTTGTTACTTTTACGGGTATCCCGTGAAACCATATCGAAAATACAAACTGAGACATGGATGCACAGAAAAACCAGAAAAAGAGACCAGCGCTGGGAGTTTGTATTTTCGATATGGTTTCACGGGATACCCGTAAAAGTAACAAATTTGGAGTTGAAATAAAAAATACAAAAAGACTCCAAATAACCAATCATAATTTGATTGCTTAGTAGCGACATCTCTTGTCTGGGTGAGCGGTTGGTTCCGATAGAATTTGACGTCTCTCGATGAGAGCGAAAAACATAGATGTCGCTAGTGCTGCTGCATAAGTAGCGTAGTAGAAATAAGCAACCTGAGATATGTATGCATAGAAAAATTCGTGTCTAAATTCCTGTCCAGCGGTGGTGTAGGGGTTATAGCACGCAGCACGGATTGCTGAGGACCTGGGTTCGATTCCCAGCGCTGGTCTCTTTTTCTGGTTTTTCTGTGCATCCATGTCTCAGTTTGTATTTTCGATACTGTTTATATCGTTGTGACATTTTAAGGTACGTAATAAATGCGCGTGAGTCTGTACGTAACCGCGGAGCACTCGCGACTGATGGTTGCCGAGGTATGCTGAGAATACGGTATTTGACTATTTTGTATATGTTTTATAAATGAAAACTACACAATGCCTGTTATCGAATAGAAAAACAATTACTAAGCTACCTTTACAAATAACAAAGTTATAAAGGTTTGAAATTCAAAATTAGACAGAGAAAGACATACTGGCATGTGACGTCACACGCCAGTACCGCCATACTTGCTGCATAGAGAAAAGCGTTTGAGAAAGAGACAGGTATATAAATTTTTCATAAAATCACTATAAATCCAATTTTCAACCGATTTAAATTTTCTCTTTGCTAAACACTATCTGTTTATCTATGTTTTCATAATAATATCAAGACATGACAAAATCAGGAGTTGTCAAATACCGTATTCGTGGGGCGTAGGTAGGTATAACTCGCGTTCCGGCCGTTTATATGAAGACGTACTGCTCCTTATTCGGTGCCTGTGAGGTCATTTCTCCATCACGCGAAACAGCCGTCGGTCCGTTATGCGGATTCTTACCTAAACGTTCGTAACGATCTATTTTATAACCGATCACACTGGTTTGAGATTCACGAATTCCGATGGTATAATGAACCAATATTTCCTAGTTGTTGATGTTAGTAATCTACAAAAGCATTATTATATACTCTTTAATGAACACTAACGCACAGCTAGTAAGCAGTAAAAGGGTTACTTACAGAATAAACGTTTGACTTGACGAATCTTGATTTTGATAGCTTAACAACTTGGAGCATATTTTGGATCAATTTTTAAATAAATTCAAGGTCACGATCATCGCCATAACAGTCGTAGGATGTATACTGTTAGACAAAGGTTTAGCCCTCAGAGCTGTGAAAAAATCACTTCTAAGCCAACGCAATCAAAAGATGCAGCCGTTTATGCTGCTAATTTCCGCAAATTTTCGAAACTCGCAAGGGAATCAACACCTACAGGGTACTTCCCGTGAACTCAGAATCTTGAAATTTGGTATGAAGGTAGCACAACATACTAGAAAAACACAACTAGAAAAGTCTGAAAATCTTGATTTTTTATGTCTGTCTGTAAATATAACGGCCAATATAATCTGACTGACACTGCGTACATTTTGCTTAAGAGTAGGGCTCTGCATACACTGGATGTATTAAATCGTTCGGAAAGCGCGAGAAATAAGTGGAGAAATATCTTCAATACTTGCCCGGTTTTTTTTTTAAATAAAGTGTGGCTCATCACCGGCGTTTAACGATAAAACTTAACGACAAAAGAGCGTTTGTCCTCAACGAACCCGAGAACAAATTAAAACTTGATTAAAAAAATAAAAATAATATGACCATTCATAAAAAAAACTTAACCAGTTCAATGCACGAGATAATCAAACGTGTAAACAATCATAGAGCTGACCTTTGCAGAGTAAGTGGTGAAGGGTGAGTTGGACGCAGTGAACGAGGTTCATAAAAATATAATTTACCTCTATAACTGTTGTTTAGCTCATTTTGCTGATTCATGTTCAATACGGTATTTGACTATTTTGTATATGATTTATAAATTAAAACTACACAATGCATGTTATCGAATAGAAAAACAATTTTTAAGCTACCTTTACAAATAACAAAGTTATAAAGGTTTGTAATTCAAGATTAGACAGAGAAAGACATGTGACATGTGACGTCACACGCCAGTAGCGCCATACTTGCTGCATAGAGAAAAGCGTTTGAGAAAGAGACGGATATATAGATTCTTCAAAAAATCACTATAAATCCAATTTTCGACCGATTTAAATTTTCTCTTCGCTAAACACTATCTGTATATCTATATTTTCATAATAATTTATTAAGATATGGCAGAATCAGGAGTTTTCAAATACCGTATTATATCGTACTAATAGTCTAATATTATTGAATTAATTTAAGCGCTGTACTCAAATACCTACATTTGAATTTCCAATCCAATTTCACTACTAAGATCTTACGATAGACGTTCATGCAGTTCCTCCACCTCCACACTGTAAGAACACACACAAATCACCCAACTAACACCACCACCACCACCACACAACATTGACGCGTTTCGAACTCAAACATAGTTCATCTTCAGAGCAACACAAAGAGTGGTAGAGGTTGAAACTTTTCGCAATTAGTTCACCTACATACCATTTTAAAAACAGTTACATATTTGACGTCACAAGAAAAACAGTCGCCTTAAAATTATTAGGTTTTTTTCCGTTTTTGCGTTATAGTTCGGGGCCCTAAAAAACGGGTTCTGTCCACTAAGGTCATGGACCGCGACATTGAGCTGGCAACATTAGCAAGTCAAATGAGCCGATAAACTTTAATCCAGCTAGGAATAGGGATTAAGAATAAAACCAATTAGATTTTAGAGACGAGTTTGCAAAGAAATAAAAAAATAAAAATATACCCAAGAGTCCTATCAAGACCCCTAAAAATGTTAATTCTTGGGAGGTTTTAAAGTGTTTTTTGTTTTATCGGACTTAACTGTGCTTCAAAAAGGATTTCATTTCAGTATCTGTTTATAGCGTGGTGGGGTTAATAAACGAATTTTATTATTTATTTATTATAGCAACACAAAAAAAATACGCGCATTACTCAAAGTGGATGAATATCAAGTTTAAAGATTCCGTTATCTTATCCATCAAAAACTTTTGAAAACAGAGAACATCGTGTGGATATTAATAGTAGAAGAGTCGAAAAACTTTTGTCATCGATTTTGGAAGCAAATATAAACGACTAACTTTTCACCGCGTCTCCGTCAGTGAAAAGTTTGTTGATCTTTATCCCGTGGGAATTATGCGATTTTCCGGGATAAGAACTATTCTATTTTCTTTCCAGGGTCCCAAACTATCTTCATATCAAATTCCATTTAATTCAGCTCAGCTGTGGTTCAGCTTTTTTAAGCGTTAAGACATGACGGACAGACAGATATACCTACCAACTCTGGCATTTATCATTATAAGTAAAGACAATGATATTTTTTTTCTTTTAAGTCTTCGTTTCACCACTTAACACATACTTCGTTTTACAACTTATCTCGGAAATAAAACCCACTAAATTTAGTTCCATGCGGCTTAAAAATCAATTATCACGGTACATTCCATTTTCACTAATCTTAATTTAATTAGCCATTTAAATATGAGCTCTCTTCACAATGCATATGCTTTAAACTAAAGCTCTTTCTATACTGGACGCGATCAAGGAAGAAAATGGACAAGGATTTTCACGGTTTTAAATACTTTAATCACTTAAGTAACCCGTGAGAACTGGTCATTCGAATTGGAATTGAATGTCCATTGAAAAGAGTCTGTTTTCCCACGCATGTTCCTGGAACATTTAGGGATACTTCCGTATCAGAACTATTTTGCTTTAAAATTTCTCTGAATTAATGCGCATTAGTAATTTTTTTATTTGTTAAACAGATGTTAACTTGTTTGATTGTTTTTATTATCTATCACTTTGACTTTGCTTTCGGCATATGCAGATGAAGAGATTCTACTATTAAGAGTATATATTTTTTTATAAATAATGGGGTTCGTTATTTCAATTCTATGGCAAATTATATTAATAATATTTTTTAAAATTGGGCTTTTTCTCTTAAAAGTTGCACCCCTAACTTTTTTCTGTGATTTTGAAATTTTATGTTACATCTACTCAGAATCACGAGTACTATGGATTTTAATAGGTAAAAAGGTTTCCCAAAAATTTGTATTCCATTCCGTTGCAAAAATATATGCAAAATTTTGTGGGACACTTTTTTCACCTATTAAAATTGATAAGTAGTAGGTACTCGTGATTCTGAGTAGATGTAATATAAAAATTTCAAAATCCTTGAAAAAAGTTAGGGGTACAATTTTTAAGAGAAAGGCCTAATTACAAAGTTAATGAGGAGCCGAGGTTACGACTTTTATGTAGGTACAGGACAATATACCCATATCGTCCATACTTAAAAAAACCCATAAGACTTAAAAGCGTATTGCAAATGCAACGCTTTTAAAGTCCTGGATTAGATATAACTGGCCGGTTATCTTTACTTACACGAATTTCATTTGCCCGAATTTCACTTGCTATACCAACGTTTGCCATAAAATATATAAAACCGTGCTGTTTTCAGGATTTTTTATATGTCATCATATAGAATGCAGTAGGTTAGGTTAGGTTAGTTTAATATAAACTCTGAAGAAATTACTATTTCAGAAATAAATTACTTTATGGCAAATGAAAATTCTAGAAAACGATACATTCGGGCAAACGATCTAGAACCATAACTGGCATTAGGCCATCTAATTGATAAGATACTAATGCAAAGCATCGATGTGTGGTTTTATATAAATGTACCTATTGATACAGTGAGCAAATAATACAAGTGATAGTTAAAAAAAAAACTACATTAAAGGCGCTCTCCTATTTTTAGGAAACAGGATTTAGCATGGTTCAACGTTCTGGATCCTAATCAACCGAAAACAAACCATATCCTGACAGATTCAACGTTCAATTTAGGTTAAATTATAGTTATAAAAGGGATTTCCACTCACCCAATAAGCCTCAACTATTTAATTAATCTCCAAATTTAATTATAAAATGTTTGATATAACAAATTTCAATCAGACATTTTACTGAGTAGTTTTATGTTAAGCTTTGTGTTAATTTATCTTTTAAATTAATTAAGAATTATTCTGGAATGTTAAGCGACAAGGCCTTTCTGATTAATTTGATAGTATTGTAATTTTTAATTAATATGGCTGGGCCAATTGATGTTTTAAAACTTTTATTAAAACTAGATGAAGTAAAGGTACCTACCTAACATTTAAACAGACATTCAACGACCCGCCGCTGATTCCTTATTTTTAACCCCCGACGCAAAAAGAGGGGTGTTATAAGTTTGACCGCTATGTGTGTCTGTCTGTGGCACCGTAGTTCTTAAACGGGTGGACCGATTTTAATGCGGCTTTTTCATTTGAAATAAGGTATTCTAAAATAGCCGTGGTGGCCTAGTGGTTTGACCTATCACCTCTCAAGCAGAGGGTCGTGGGTTCAAACTCCGGCTCGCACCTCTGATTTTCGATATTCATGTGCGGAATTACATTTGAAATTTACCACGCGCTTTACGGTGAAGGAAAAACATCGTGAGGAAACCTGCACAAACCTGCGAAGCAATTCAATGGTGCGTATGAAGTTCCCAATCCGCACTGGGCCCCGCGTGGGAACTACGGCCCAAGCCCTCTTGTTCTGAGAGGAGGCCTGTGCCCAGCAGTGGGACGTATATAGGCTGGGATGATGATGATGATTCTAAAATCGGTTTAGCTGCTTTTGAAATATTGAACTTTAGTGACAAAGTTGGGGGTTTTCCAACATTTTTTTGGGTAGGTTATTATTTCGTTTATTGCCTAACTCCCGGACTTTTACTTCAATAAAAGAGTCAACAATCAAATGAGCGGGACATAAAATCCGTATCTGTTTACGATCTATCATCGTTTTATCGTTTTTGTATCGGCCGTTTATATTAATGCACAAGAGATATAAAACTATTTAGTCGACAAAGTTCGGGGCCGTAAACGAAACGTCTTATATTGCTGTTGGTCAAGGATTTATTTTGCTTTACGTAGAAATAACAACAACTGCGTTGGTGAAGTTAACTATGACGAGAGAGAGTCATAAAAGTATTTTTTATATTCTTGTACCCCCGTATTCAAATTTCATGAACAATTTTTGATAAGTTTGACCGCTATGTGTGTCTGTGTATGTGTCTGTCTGTCTGTCTGTCTGTGGCACCGTAGCTCTTAAACGGATGGACCGATTTGAATGCGGTTTTTATTTGAAAGCAGGTTTTCTAGCGATGGTTCTTAGACACGTTTCATTAAAATCGGTTTAGCGTTTTTAAGATATTGAACGTTGAAGTGACAAAGTCGGAGGTTTTACAACTTTTGGTTGGTTAGGTTATAGTACCGCTGAAAGTCTCTCGTCTACGAACACTGTATCGAAAAAATCTTTACATCTCTGCGAAGTTTAATGGAGATAGAAATTTTATCTAGTAATTTTTCGAAGATTCGAAGATAGAGTTAAGTATGCACTTTTTTACGTTATGGATCTAGATGCACTCGTGACAATGAGCTTTCAACATGGAGGTTCAATTAGATCCGAAGTTGATATTACGTCACGAACATTTCCATCTAGTTGTATCCTTCGCTCTTCACCTCCAGTGTGACTCGATTTTTGGTCGTAAGTGGCCAGTCGAAAAGGTTTGGATTGGATAAGTAAAATTTAATTTATTACTATTCTCATTTTTGAGATTTTACTTTCCTCACGTCGAAGAAAACTAACTGAAAATACAGGAACTATTGTCTTCATAGTTCGAGCGTCAGAAATCGGTGAAATGGGTCACTTTCCAGTGGTTATCAATCTACTTTACAGGTCTGAAGAGGAAACTAAAAACAGATTAATAATAAAAGTCTTGTGGATTTCTCAAATAACGTGATACGAGCTGCTGCTTTTTTTTTTTATTCGACTGGATGCAAACGAGCAAGTGTGCTTTCTGGTTAGTTGAAATAAATATACCTGGACAATTGTTGCTTTCTGATTCGTTATATTTTCGATTGTAATGATTTTGTATCGTGTTTATTCTATTTCGTGGTTTTGTTTTCATTTAATGACAAATAACTGATTAAAATGGAAAGCCATTCATTCTCAGAAAGAAGTTCACAGTTCTTAGAAACAAGCAGAAGAATAGAGTAAAAATATAAAATTTATGTCAAATTCTGTCAAAATATTTTTCCATTCGACATAATGGACGGTATACGAGTACAGTTTTCGTTATTAGATAATTAAGCAAACATCCAATGGTATGATAATGATGATAAAGTAATAAACCGTCAATTACTTGATGAGTGTAATATTGATGACTCAATTAGTTTGCAAGGCGTGAGCGCTAGAGGTCGCCGCGACCTTTGCTTAGCCATGTACATGTCAATACGCCCCGAATTGTACACATATCTAGTATGGCCTCGGAAACTAACACATCAGCGATGTGTCTATATTTCGAACAGCGGTCGCTGTAATGGAGACAGGGGGACTAACCAAGAGTAATACTGATACAAAAGATATAAGAACATCACATACATGATATATAAAGCATCACGTAATGTAATTATGAGATTAAATAAAGACATACGATATAGTAGCACGATGTAGTACATAGATGATGTAAGGTTGTTCTATTGTTTTAAGTTTAATGTTTTTTCTTGTTGAGCCGAATTTTGGCGAATACAATTAT
Source organism: Choristoneura fumiferana (assembly GCF_025370935.1). Classification (NCBI taxonomy): domain Eukaryota; kingdom Metazoa; phylum Arthropoda; class Insecta; order Lepidoptera; family Tortricidae; genus Choristoneura; species Choristoneura fumiferana. The sequence continues at coordinate 1,879,024 of NC_133494.1, forward strand.
ACTTATGCTTATTTTATTATTATTAAAAACTATTTTTTCTGAATGGACTAATATTTGTTCTAACGACATATTCCTCTACACACAACGTAACAATAAGTAAAAATGAAATAACAATTTCAGTATAGTCATTTGTATGAATAAATAAATTCTATGGCAGCCCAATTTGAGAGGATTTCTGCCCTGTTTTCAAAGCCGCATGGCTTAATAATGCCCCCTCAAGCTCCCAATGTTAAGCATCTCTTAGATTCTTTCATTGATGTTGGCACAACAAATTGAGACACCTTACTGTCGTACTGGTTAAACAGGGTTTGAACGTACAATTTCGACCTGAATGCTCGGGCTGGCATATTTGGTAGACAATAACAATTATAGCAGATGGAGTCAAGGCTTAGAGCCCTTCATGGCTTAGAAAGAGGCTATCAATGATGATGATTATAATTTTTATCACGTTATCTTAGTTGTACAGTCATCACTCCAATATCTGACACAACAAAACGTGTTGATTCGACTCTATTTCTGGGGCCGGTAGGACGTGTCAGATATTTTTGCAGGTAACTGTACTTACTCAGAGATATTAATTGACATCACCATTTTGTACAGAAAGCTAAGGGTGTGTGTGTGAAGTTCCCAAGCCACGAATGGCCCGCGTGAGAATTACAGCCCCAGCCCTCTCAATCTGAGAGGAAGCTTATGCCCTGCATTGGGACGTAAATAGGCCGAGATGACCTCCGCGCATTTCTGCGAAAAAAACCTGCTTTCAAATAAAAAAACCGCATTAAAATCGGTTCACCCGTTTAAGAGCTACGGTGCCACAGACAGACACACATAGCGGTCAAACTTATAACACCCCTCTTTTTGCGTCGGGTGTTAAAAAAAAGGACTTGAATGACGTACAAAAAGAGTCATAGCACCAAATCGTATCTGACACAACAAATTGTGCATAAATATCATACCCTATACTACGACGTGTAATATTCGTACATCGTATCATGCCGTCCCGCTGACGCTTATATTATATAATACGAGAGTGAGAGGGACAGTACGATACGCACTTAGAATTTCATAGTTAGCCCCCATGATAAGACTCTATTTCTAGGACGTGTCAGATATTTTTGCACGCTCTGCTGTGGCAGACATTAATGCAGGTGACTGTACAGTCGCTAACAGATATTTCGGAATGGCCAAGGTGATCCAAAATATCGGCACATGCACTCTATTATTAGGTATTAGAGTTTATGTTCGATATTTTTGGTACGACAAATACAGTATGTTTAAATTTTGTGGCTAAATAAAAGACACCGTTGTGCCCATTAAGCCTCATTCTGTATTCCAGTCACCTCGTCGTTATGTGGCCTTCAATTAATCAAAGTAAAATCATAATCAAATCACAACACAGCTTGCGGTACCAATTAATTAATTAACCAGAATTGATTAATCTGTTCAGCTTAATGTTCCCAGCCATTGTTTCGCGCGGGAATCAATATGGGATCCATTAGGAATTGTGAACATACTTGGAAAGTTAAAGTTATGGTAGGTTAAAAATAACCGAGTAATTGATAGATTAGGACCATTTGCGAGCATTTATTCCGTATGATTTTGCTGTGCATATTTTTGTTGTCATAATAGTAGAAGATACTGTTACAGTTTCCAGGTTATGTAGTAAAAATACAGGATTGCTAAAAAATAGTCGAAAATGTCATCAAATAC
>NC_133494.1:1880830-1904168 GCF_025370935.1 Choristoneura fumiferana
TATACGAACGCTATTAGAAACGGGTCCTTTGGCATACGAACGCTATTAGAAACGGGTCTTTTGGTATACGAGCGCTATGAGAAACGGGTCTTTTGGCATACGGTCGATTTAGGAAACTGTTACCTATTTTGGAGGGTATTTTGGGAAAATGATTTGAACGTGCCAAAACGTCTCATAAATATGAAGTGGCATAGTTTTATTGAGTGAAATCAGATGGTTCAGAGCAAAATCGACTTAGGTTAGATACCGTACACGGCATCTCCTAGCGACAATAATGAGTTATGTTCTCGTACAATGATGATGATGATGAATTATTACAGATAAATGGCGCAACGGGAGATAAGTTTACCAATGAGCAAATCCTCAAGCGTGCTGTCTCTATTGCAAGAGCCTACCGCTCCATAGGAGCGAGCGGTAAAACTGTAGTTTCACTGTTGCGGAATCACGAACACATGGCTGCGTTTTACTATGGAATGCTGCTAGCTGGTGTTATTTCATACAGTTTGGAACCAAGTACATCTGGAGGTAGACGTGACTAGATTATTTCCTGAATAGCTTTTGTTTCTCCATAGAACCGTGTACTCTAGTTCATTCATTAACTTTTGTTAAATATTCAATTGAGACTTGCCAATAAGTGCATTTCACCCTATACCATCTCATACTGTGCCAGTAGCTGTATCCGCTTACACTTGCCGTGAACCCTCATGTCATGACAGAGAGACAGCGCTAGTGTTTCCTGCCTTGTGCTAATGCTGGCTTTCTTTATTCGTCGAAAAGGATTGAACGCTTTAAGTATGTATTTTTCACCATCTGGAGTAGCTTGTGGGATATCAATTGACATTTATTGTGGTTCCAATAGAGTAGGAACGCGAATAGAGAATGGCTTCCAGGGGCGAGTTTTAAGAGTTGGTTCAAGTATGAAAGTACTTCCCTAAGCCCCAGCGTGATGATCTTCGGCAAAACAGCTGGAAAGCCGGGTGTTGGGACCCTGCAAATTACGTATCCATTTTATTTTACATGAAAAACATTGGTAGCAACAAAATAATTGACCAACCATGCAAGCAAGTGTCATCATTTTCAAGGATCTCAATACTTCATCACTGTGGAGACCCTGCATGGTGCTGTAGGCAGCCCATCGTGATGATGTCACCAATGCCGCTGCAGACCGGAGTCGCTGCTGATGTGGTTGTAGCAGACGCGCGTCAATTGATGAGTTCACTTATTTCACAGCAGAGAACTCGACAGCTTTGAGTAATTTTTAACGCAACGTATTGCATTGAAAAAAATGCGTAGTAATTCAATTGTAAGAACTCCTCGTTTGTAATGAACATAAAATTTAATAAATAATATCGTCGCTTCGGAGGTAAAGATACTAAAGCGACACTTTGGGCCAAATTGAGTTATATATACCACCGGAATCAGCGAATTTTTCTGCATCGATCTATCTGGGTTTCGGGACGATCAGAGGACTTTTTTGGCGCTTTAGTCCCTGAAAAATCAGTGAAATTTGGGACACTTATTACTAATCCGACGCTTAAATTGAGTATTTTCTCTTTAGTGCTTTTACCTGTTTTAGTTTCTAAACGATTATATTGTTAAGTCATTTGTAATTTTTCACCTTTAAATACATTTGGCGTTTTAGTACTCTTGCATATCAAGAAATTTGATTCTTCGTCGCTTTAGTAAATTGTTCCAGTCTATTCTGAAGTTTTGGATGCGTTTAGTATTTTGGTTAAACTGATAAGAATATATTTAAGTCGTTTGAGTATTTAATACAAAACAGTTAACAGAATTTGTGGTGTATTAGCGTCATTACAACATAGCAAAAGAAAGAAAACATTTATATTAGTAAAAAAACATAATATTAAAGGATTATGTTTGGTCCAGTAAGTCAATAATCTGTCATTTTATTGTCAAAAAATAAGTGTTTAGGTATTTTTTTTTACGAAAAATCAATTATATTATATAAGCCAGTTAGTAAAAGTACCCACGATATTTTCGTACGAATTGTAGATATTATGCCAAAGTAATCTGTACTTTAATCTTAGGAATTTAAGTTACAATCACTTTACCAAGGATAGGTAAGGTACTATGCGCGTCTTTTATATCAACGCAATAATAGAGCGTGTTGGCAACAAAACCTGAAATAATTGATTGTGATTACGAAAGGCAAGTTTGTAAACAAATAATTATTATAATTATGTGCACTAACTCTATTGACTGTTATTAGAGTTAGGTACGAAGGAACATGATAAAAGGTAACCTTATTGTGAGACTTCTATGTATCGGAAATAGGGTCTGATATAGAAATATGATGAATTGACATCTAGCTATTTTAAACGCCTAGGCTTTACTATATAAAAGGCTCCAATTATGTTATTGAATGGCAACTTTGAATAATTAAAATACTTGAATTTCAGATCCAAATGGAATCAGATAAACATGTCTCTTTTTAAAAATTCGAATCCGCAAAGTGAAAAAATCAAATGTATAACTTGCCAAAGCTTAACGTAGTGCGACGCATTAACTTCGATGGTAAAAATATATCTGCTTTTTCGCTCTGGACTCAATAGCCGCACCGAAGTTGAGACTAGATTGAAGGTCTAACCCAAGAACCACAACGTGGTCTTTAGGTGGTAAGGATACCCTCCTCTGGACAGTAGGAGCCAAAGTGAACGGTCTGCGCTTAGCGGTAAACAGATATGCCTGTGTCTTGGCAGCACTGAACTGGACCAAGTTGGCCGAGCCCCAGTCGGACATGGCCTCCCAGGTCGAATTCGTCCGCTGTACCATAACCTCCCTGAGTGCCCGATCTTATCATCGCTGGCCCGGGCCCGGCCGTTAGAAAGGTACCTCTCTGCAATTTTGCGTCATCTGCGTACCCAAAACATCGGGTATGAGCAAATCGTTGATGTGTAGCAATAATAGAGTTGCAGATAGGACCAATCCCTGAGGCACCCCGGCATTGATTGCCATGAGATCAGATGAGCATTCGTCAATGACGACTCGTTTAGATCGGTTCCGCAGGAAATCAGAGATCCATGAGCATAGGACAGGAGGAATCCTGCTAAGAAGGCCTCTGTGCCAGACCCTATCGAATGCCATGGAATAGAGACACAGCAAGAGCTTCACCATGCTTCTCAACAGGTTCACACCAAATGTGAGTAGCATATACCAGAAGGTCCCCAGTGGACCGATTTCGGCGGAACCCGTATTGGCGGTCACTGAGGAGATCGTTACGCTCCATTACCTTACATAGTATGGAGGTGATTGCGATAGGCCGATAGTTCGACGGGTCGGCACGACTGCCCTTTTTGGGTAGGTACTGGCTGCACATTAGCAATCTTCCACGATACCGGGACCTGCCCCAACTTGAGGGAGAGCCTGAACAGACGTGTCAAAACCGAAGACAGTTCCGGAGCACAGGTTTTTAAAACAATTCCAGGTATAGTTTATTCCTAGTTTTATTCACGTCCAGAGAACGCAGCGTTCTTAAAACCTCCATTTGGTGTATTTTGACCTCCTGCTTAAACGTACCACAGTGAGGAATAGAGGGAGGAACTGCACTACCATCATCAAGACGCGAATTTTCCGCAAACAGAGAGACAAACAGGTTTGCCCTCTCCGCTGCAGTGTGAGCTAGCAACTTATCCGACTTCAGCAGTGGTGGCAGTGACGGACGACAGAAATTGGACTCCACCGATTTGGCTAAGGACGAAAACGCTTAAGGAATGTATTTTCTTTCTTTCTTTTCTCTCCTTACTCTTAGAGGGGTAGGAAGCAAATTTGGCACCAATACAACCAACATAGAGGAATCGCGCTTTCCGTATGACCTTTTTGCAGGACATGGCAGCTTTGTTGAAGAGCTGTTTCTTAACGTGTACATCCGGTCCGGAGCTTTGCGACATCGAGCATCAGCCCACAATAAGTAAGCAAATAGAGTGCTTAATAGCTTCAGCTTGAGTGCACTCAGCGTTAAACCATGGGCAAGATTTGCCACCAGTGGATACGTCAGAGAAAGGAATGAAATATTCCATACTCTGACGCAACACATCGGTAACAGCTTCTGCGCAGCTCGACGAATCGTTACTGGGAAAGCAAGTTTTCTGCCATGAATAGGAAGCAAAGAAATGACGCATCTCATCCCAATCTGCTTACTTGTATCGCCATACTCGCCGAGTACCGATTGAGCAATCGGGAGGAGAGTACTGCGATACAAATTTCACCAGATAATGGTCAGAAGTACCCAAAGGGGAAGACACCGACACATTGTACCTGTCTGGATCAGTCGTCAGCAGAAGGTCCAAGCAATTAGGCGTGTGCAAGGCAACATCCGGTATGCGAGTCGGTTGTTTAACCAGCTGGGCGAGATCTAGCTCTTCCTGCATGGTCCATGACTTGTACGGGAACAACCAGTCCTCGCAGTGAGCATTAAAGTCCCCAAGAAAACCAACTACGCAAGCGGATACCGTTGCTGAACTACACACCTTGCCGTAACTCTGAAGTGATCAAAGACCCTGGTCGTCTCCAAGTCACCGCTGTGCGACCGATAGATCAGAGCGTAAACCGTTTGTTCAACACCAGTGTCCATCAGTAGCCAAAGAATGGAAAAGCTAGGATCCTCAAGGTTGCGGAGACGCTGAGTACAGATGTCATCACGAACGTACAAGCAGACCCCAGCACGTGGCTTAAAAGTATGCTCCAGGCTGTACCCTGGGTAGTGTGAGTAGTCGGTGGGCAAGAGATCACCACCGCCCATATACATCTGCAACACCAGGGGTATTGCAGACGCATTGCCAACCTAGAGGCCTAAGATGGGATACCTCACATGCCAGTAATTTCACCTGAAGAAAAAAAAGGAGATGAGAAAGACAAAAGTTAACAGGTTAGAAAAGACGGCAGTTGAACAGACACAGTGCTGCTCACCCAGCAGCACACGAAAATGAGCCATAACACAAGGAGCCTGGTCTGGTGACTGCGGGGACGCCCGAACCCCCCAAAGACGGCTTTCGGGTTCCCTCCACGGTCGCCAACCGGCACTACAGCACATCTTCGGGATTTTTCGCAAGTTAACGGGGCAGCCTTTCAAAGTTGGCGAAACCTCTACTGCCGTCGGCCAGCGGAGCACCGTGCTTCGGATTCCGCTACCTCCACGAACAGGCACCCGGTGCAGCAAACTGACGGCACCGAAACCGGTTTGCACGCAAGTCCCTGTCCAGACCCGTCCTCCACATGGCTACTCCTAAGACCGTTTGGCAGCATAACTTAGTTAGGTGGGTGGTGACAAACCGCGGCCGAAGCCTACCACCAGAATGAGGTTGTTCATTTGGCGCTACCTAGGGGACACGTGTGGGTAACTAGAGCTAAAGCCCACGGACGCGAACAGCTTTATCCCCAATAGTTGACGATAGGCAGATAACACGATAACAAGAACCAATGTCAAATAAAACTTAAAAGTTTCTACGATTTCCTGTGTTTCCTTTGAATTTAGTAATATTGATTAAAGTCAGCAGGGCTAACTACGAAACTCGAAACTCGGAGTTCGTGTCGTGCGGTCCCTCTGACACTTATACTATTTAATACGAGAGCGAGAGGGACAGTACGATACGAACTTCGAGTTTCGAGTTTCGTAGTAGCCCTGCAGACGGTCCATTAGTGATCATTCGTTAAAGTAATCTAAAAATTAGTATGTTGTATATCAAAACATTTAACTTGCAAGTCTATTGAGTATTTGTAATGTTTTATGATTATCATTTAATGGTGCTTAAGCATTATGCAGTTGTAAAATAGTTTGATTATTGGTGAATAAGCATTAAACACAGTTTGATAAGAAATTGATTAACGCCATTAAGTAAATTGAAGATAAAAAAACTAGAATAAATATCCCGTTAGTCATCTGAAATTATGATATACATAACCAATTCTTACGTTTAGTCCTTTTACCTTATTGCGTTGTCTCAAAAAGTTGGAGACGAATGACTAAAGCGCCACCTATCTCTGAACTATTGTACTTAGGTCAAAATTATACATTTCAGTTCATAGTATGCTGAATTGACTTTCATACAGTCTTAGAAATTCTAGAATGTGTTCACAAAGAAAAGAGTTATGAATTTTTTTCGTCAAAAAAAAACTTTAAATCGCTCTCCTGTAAAGTTGGTCAAATGTCGCTTTAGTATCTTTACCTCCGAAGCGACGATATGAAAATTGATCTAAGTATTTCGAATAAGTTAAGTGGATAAAGGTCATAGAAGTGAGCAAGTAAGGTTTTTTTGTGTTTTTAAACTTTGTATGTTTCTTCTGGTCTTAGTTTGGGGTAACTCGAAAATGAGTGATTAAAAAAACTATAGTGAAATTTTTTAAAAATATTACCCGGTAAAAGATGTTTCATTTAGTTTACAGTGTGGTTTCTATTGAATTACTTAATTCCTTCCAGGAAACCATGTGCGTTCCTAGAAGTTTCGGGCAAAAAAAAAACAAGTAGGTTTTCTAAATTAACCCCTTTCCTGAGATGTGAAACATGGCTTACAAAAGTGATTTTGCTAAGTTAATCCTCCGAAAAATCAATTACAATCATCAAATTCATAAGGATCATGGAAAGTAAATCTGTGTTTCCCCAAATTTAACGCGAGCGAAGCCGAAGGCAAACTAGTCGAATACTAATACATAAAATGCGAAAGTGTATGTGCAATTTGTACGTTTGTATGTCTTTCACGCCGAAACTAAACGACGGAACACTATATGGCAAATAGTTTATGGCAGTGCGACACTAACGCTATTTTTATCGCCGATAATGCCAGTTTCAGGTGTACAGGTTGTGATAGCCAATTCCACGCTCGAAGCCGCATGCAAAAGTTAGTAGAGAAATAATCTGATTAGTAATTTCGTTTCAGAAAAATCTTCGTTCAATCATGTTTACATGAAAACTTTTTTAGGATTTCTGGTGACAAGCTGCATTTTTGATTTACTTTAATTCCAACTTCATTAATTGTATACCCAATTTCAATTCGATCCGACCAAGACGAGAACTTGCAAGATTTAATCCCATACAAACAAACCAACAACGAATGGACTGGATAAAGTCAAGCTCGTAAGATAAAGGATTTAAAAAATAAAAAATCCAAAAAGCTTAATGGTTACTTGACCTGAAATGATATATTTCAGAACTAAATTATTGTTATTATATATTTTAAAATTTATGACGGTGGAAGGCATTCTACACTTCCACTGAACGTAGATATAGTTTAGATATAGTTAGTGTTTAGTATTGTAACTAAGGGACCCCATACATCCCTGTAATTTTTTTTATTATTATTTTTTGTATTTTTTCTTTAATTGTATATAATATAGTTTTTAAGTATTTTTATGAATTTATTTTTTATGAAAAAAAATGACTTTCTGCCAAGTTTCTGCGGCGCATTCTTTCTTGGCAATGATGGTCTTTCCGAAAGCGCTGGTAGTTTTAAAAAATTACGTGTAAAAGTGCCCATTCCGGCCTATTTACTGAATAAATCATTTGAATTTGAATTTAAAATTTTTCATAACCTATACGCAGTAGTGTTGCTAATGCTACACGATTATTGTCACAGATGAATACCTATGCAAGTTTTTTTTTCGGAACTTAGATATAGTTACCTACATTAATCCAGTTTTAAATAAAATCTACAGAAACACGAAAAAAACTTGGGCAAACCACCGTCCACCACGGCTAAGACATGGGACACGATTGGCATCCATCGCTAACGGATTCTTCAACAGTGCCATTATTATGCTCATTTTGTTAGCCTGTGTATTAACATCTGCATAAAAATTTCGCAACACAGATTAACCAAATAAGTCGGCCATTGTGTCAGCGAGACTAAAGTTTTTGTGAACTTGACATTGTAAATGTTGTAAATGACAATTCGTTACACTAAATGTCGAAGACGTACCTGCAAGGTTGTTGTGAAGCATTCGGACGCGACCTTGCGTTTGTTTGACACTTTAATGTAACAATTAGTGACAATGTAAAGTAATTACAGTGAAATAATTATGTGTCATCTCGGCCTATACTGGGTGTGGCCTGTAACATGAGCAAATAATTAAAATATAGATCAGACTCCTCAAACTGGACAACATTAGTTCAGCGACTTTAAAAAAAAACGTTTTATTTTTTTACACTTTTAAGTTTATTCGAAGAAGGCATGTAAAGCAAAATAAATAAATAAATATCAAGGGACAATTCACACCAATTGACATAGTCCCAAAGTAAGCTTAGCAAAGCTTGTGTTATGGGTACTAAGCAACGGATAAATATAATTATATACTTAAATACATATTAAACACCCAAGACCCGAGAACAAACATACGTATTTTTCATACAAATATCTGCCCCGACACGGGAATCGAACCCGGGACCTCAAGCTTCGTAGTCAGGTTCTCTAACCACTAGGCCATCTGGTCGTCAATTCGAAATGCTCAAGATCTGCCAAAGAAATGATAGGGACATTATTATGAAAAGGTTCCACCCTGGTAAGTGATTCAGTTTCCTCGACTGTACTTCCCACGTGGGCCATTTCGAATTGGGATTTTTACACCCCATTGAATTTCTTCGCAGTTGATACAGGTTTCCTCACGATGTTTTCGTTCACATTAAAGCTTCGTTAATTTCGCCCTAAAATTCCGAAAAACTTGAGGTCCGAGCCCTTGCTGGACCCACGCGACCACTCAGTGCCGGATTAGCCCATAAGCAAGTGGTGCTACATTCGTGGATTGCATAGGGCATCAAATCAAATTCAAATCATTTATTCAGTAAATAGGCCGCAATGGGCACTTTTACACGTCATTTTTTTAAACTACCAGCGCTTTCCGAAAGACCATCATTGCCAAGAAGAATGCGCCGCAAGAAACTTGGCAGAAAGTCATTTTTCAACAAAATAATTACAAATAAAATACCTAAATTTACAGTACAGTATAAAATTAAATAAAAAAAAATAAGAATACAGGGATGTATGGGGTCCCTTAGTTGCAAACTAAACACTAAACACTATATCAAATAGTCTTAATCCGGCACTGCGACCACTAAACCGCTATAGGTACCACCACTTCTATGTACCTAACGTATTCATGTGTATTGGTTGTGTAACAGCAAATTTTGTGCTCAATTTGACATGCATACTTGTGTAATGCTAGGGCTACACACATCGCGATAAAGCGAGTGTTCGCTTTACCGCGATATCGCGTTCGAATATTCGCCGAGCTAAAAGAAAAATTAGAATGGTTTTTTGGGTGTTACGTAACGTTTAGGAAGGGGGGAGGGGGGTGCAGAGAAATGTTACAGCGTGATACATAGGGGGGTGGGTCAAAAGTCTTCAAAAATTGCGTTACGTATTACTTGAACGCGGGGAGTGATTTGACAGGTTTGACCTATGGCCTTTCAAGCAGAGGGTTCAAGGGTTTCAAGAGAGGGTGGGGTCAAGCCTGGGCTGCCGAGATTATGATGACTGCGTTTATGTATCCATTATTCGTATGAAGCCGATTGCAGATTAAAAACAGGGAGAAAAAATATATTAATATTTTCCAAAAAAAAAAGACTGTACGCAATACAAATGTGCATTTTGCTGCCAAAATTCTATGGTATTTTTTACAAATTATTTGGGACGTTTCGGGAATCTAAGTTACCTATTTTTTTATAAAATAGGCTTTTTAATTAATTTAAGCTCAGTATCATTTGCCCTACCTGCCTGCAAATGTTTTTAACGAATCAGCGACTAAAAATAAACTGATATTTTTTTTAGGAAATTCTCGTCATCTTGTATAGTACGATTTTTACTTTAAGTTAAAAGCTATAAATGTCCAAATCCCCAATCGATTGTTAACCTTACGAGCAGTTAACGCGGCCTCAGTATGTGTGTCGAACGTAAACCAAAGGCTAAGGTTAACCAGTAGGTAAGCGCATCTGTGCCGTATGCCTAATCATAACTTAGTTTGACTGAGGCACAAGCAGACTCAGTACATGATAGTTCACAGTTCATTTTATTTTTTAATAATAATGTTACATTCTTAAAAATACATATCGCACCTTCGATAGACAACGTGCATAATTCCACTTTTTTTCTCATTTTTCGATTTTTAGACGATTATGCGCTTGTACAGTCAAGTATAAAAACATGAACTTAGGTATTCAAAGTTTCAAAAATAACTACCACAGACTCTTATTCCGACGCAATAAGGCCGTAGTAACATATTTTTGAGTAGATCGAATAGATACTTATTTTTGCATTTGACTGTACCTACTGCCGAAGGTACGATTTGTAATTAGTCCATCGGTTGTATTTAAAAAAAAAATTAACACGATTTTTTTCTTTTGTCAAGTAAACAAAAAATTATGATCATGTAGCGGGTAGATCCGAGTGACGTCACACCTGCGTACACTTTTACTAAGGAGTGACGTCATAAGAGCAAAATTCGAGCTTTGTATCTTATATTTTCGTATCTATTTAATACGAGAGTGAAGATGACGGCACCACACGAACTTAGATTTTCGAATTTCGTAGTAGCCCCCCAGATGGCAAAGGCCACTTTCCAGTTTCCAGTGTAAAATAAAATAATGATGGCGCCTTTTGAGAGCGGAAGCGGTGTAGACGATCGCGACCATCTCGCTCTACCTTGGTCAAGGGCTAGAACCGGCACTGCTTAGCTTATTGCGTCGATGGTTAAAAAAACCTATACACGGTGATTTTTAATCAATGATCAGGAATAACAAAGCGATAAAGACGTTCATACTGAATAACTTTTCCCATGGGACCAATACGAAAATCGGGAAAAAACCCCTGGTTTCATTCATTGAGGCTGATGAGGTCCTGAGGTTTTGTATGAAATAGCTTATTTTTACCCCATTTTCGTATTGGTCCCATGGGAAAAGTTGTTCAATATGACCGTCCTCATCATCATCATGTCTGTTATTTCTGATCACCGATTAAAAATCATTCTGTATATACGCTAATGACGGATATAGTGTAAAATGCGCAATATCTTTGTATGTGATGATCTGATGGTTACTTTTAGTCTTCATTATTTTGGTTTAAACATTCTTATAAGAAATGTACAATTCGCTGGCATGAGAATTTTTATAACTAAAATTACGTTAACATTTAGATTAAGCCAGCAATATCACATTGGACATGCTTTTTAAGTAGTAATGATAAATACAAAATTAAATATTAATTACTTTTCGTAGGCAAAAATATTATGGCATACCTTCCAACATAAGACATCTAAGTGCAACTATATTGTAGGTAGCATTATTTATCTAGGTACACGTGAAATCTGGAGCAAGTCATTCTAGTGACTTGCCTGCACTGCTTATATACTAACCATTTCCGTAAAAAAACACATCGTAATCGGTCTAATCGTTTGAGAGTTACGATGCCACATACCGACAGATACATTGGCCTCAAACTTATAACACCACTATTGCACTGGGAGTCAAAAAAACATTTTTGATTGATGACGGATGTAGTGTTAAACGCTCAATATATTTGTATGTCGATGATTACTTCATTTAACTCTTCATTGTTATTTGCCATTTCCGTTTGGCAAGGATTCGCATCGGAGCAGCCAGAACCTTCACTTCCTTCACGACTTCCTGACCTTTCAAGGTCTTTTATTGTACAATTTAGTTATTCTCACGATGTTATTAACATTAAGTCATTTATACACCCGACGTCAGTTCTCAAGAGCAGAAATATTAAATAGGTAAATGGGTAATTAATGCAAGTATTTTAATTGTTTCGTTAACTTGCTAAGGCCCTTTAGACGGAAACTTAAAGCGTTTAAAATGAAAGAAGAGATTTAAGTTTGTCATAAGCTGTCTCATTACAGCAGTTTTAGTAACCTTATGACTCCTGAGAAGAAGGGCTACGAAATAGCCCGAAACATGTCGAGCTAAACTCGGTTTAAGACGTGAGTTATCCGTTACAATATCATTTAATATGAGTGAGTCTCATGGTAGTTTCATGTTCAAAAAAACCTTATGACGCAAAAAAGGGGTGTTAAAATAAACTTGACGTCAATGTCTGTCTCTTCGTCTGTTGTGTCATATCTCTCAAACGAATGGACTGATTTAGATGTGGTTTTTACGTGAAAGCCAGTATTCTTGCGGTACCTAGTGCTCAGGTGTGTTTCGTTAAAAACGGTTCAGCCGTTTCTGAGATATTGAGCTTTGAAATGACAATGACAATATTCGACTTTTCTACGTTGGTCAGGTTATATCTGAATAAACAGAGACCGCATCACATTTATTATCAGATAAAATTGATCAATGAGTGTACAAAGTGAGTGTGCGTGTGTGTATGTGTGTGTGTGAGTGTAGTGAGTGTTCACGTTGGCAAATAAATCAATCTTCTTTCTTTCTTTCAAAAAGTGTAAAGTAGTGGCGAAGGAGGGCTACCGTTTTCATGCTCACCAGTTGGCGCCACTGTAGACAAATGCCTAAAGTACAGTGGTTATTTTGTTATTACGGCGTGAAAACAAAATTTACATTTAAATCATATTTAATACCTTAAAACCGTACCATAAAAAGATCGAGCATGCCACAGTGTTGCGTAGTCCCATTTTGTTCGGAAAAAGGGAGGACAAGTTTCCGAAAGACAAAACTATTTCAAAACACAGACATTAATTGCCCCGTAACGCATATTTGCCATAATTAACTTCAGGTAATGCAAAATATTCACAAAATTATTCTAATTATAAATAAACCCGCGTAGCTCTCCCAAAAACAGTGACATTTCACATTTCGGAGACCTCTCGCTACACTAGCGCCTCTAGCGGCGAATTCGGGGAGGCCTATGTCCAGCAGTGGACTATGATGATAATGAGTGTTGAAACAGGCCCCTAGTGCTTCATTAGGTACCTATTGGAGCGTTTCAAGCGCCTCATTTCGGTGGTCGCATTTTTTATGCTTGGGTAGTATTTGTGTATTTGTCATTTTTTTTGATATTTTTACATTTGATATTTTTTACCTAACTGTATTAACTAGTAACAGAAACTCTTCTACTATTATGACAACAAAAATATGCACAGCAAAATCATACGGAATAAATGCTCGCAAATGGTCCTAATCTATCAATTACTCGGTTATTTTTAACCTACCATAACTTTAACTTTCCAAGTATGTTAGCAATTCCTAATGGATCCCATATTGATTCCCGTGCGAACAATGGCTGGGAACATTAAGCTGAACAGATTAATCAATTCTGGTTAATTAATTAATTGGTACCGCAAGCTGTGTTGTGATTTGATTATGATTTTACTTTGATTAATTGAAGGCCACATAACGACGAGGTGACTGGAATACAGAATGAGGCTTAATGGGCACAACGGTGTCTTTTATTTTACCCACAAAATTTAAACATACTGTATTTGTCGTACCAAAAATATCGAAACATAAACTCTAATACCTTAATAATAGAGTGCATGTGCCGATATTTTGGATCACCTTGGCCATTCCGAAATATCTGTTAGCGACTGTACAGTCACCTGCATTAATGTCTGCCACAGCAGACTGTGCAAAAATATCTGACACGTCCTATCGGCTCTAGAAATAGAGTCTTATCATGGGGCTAACTACGAAATTCTAAGTGCGTATCGTACTGTCCCTCTCACTCTCGTATTATATAATATAAGCGTCAGCGGGACGGCATGATACGATGTACGAATATTACACGTCGTAGTATAGGGTATGATATTTATGCACAATTTGTTGTGTCAGATACGAATTCGTGCTATGACTCTTTTTGTACGTCAGTCAAGTCCTTTTTTTATCCCTGGCGTAAAAAGAGGGGTGTTATAAGTTTGACCGCTATGTGTGTCTGTCTGTGGCACCGTAGCTGTTAAACGGGTGAACCTATTTTAATGCAGTTTTTTTATTTGAAAGCAGGTTTTTTTCGCAGAAATGCGCGGAGGTCATCTCGGCCTATTTACGTCCCAATGCAGGGCTTAAGCTTCCTCTCAGATTGAGAGGGCTGGGGCTGTAATTCTCACGCGGGCCATTCGTGGCTTGGGAACTTCACACACACACCCTTAGCTTTCTGTACAAAATGGTGATGTCAATTAATATCTCTGAGTAAGTACAGTCACCTGCAAAAATATCTGACACGTCCTACCGGCCCCAGAAATAGAGTCGAATCAGCACGTTTTGTTGTGTCAGATATTGGAGTGATGACTGTACAACTAAGATAACGTGATAAAAAATTATAATCATCATCATTGATAGCCTCTTTCTAAGCCATGAAGGGCTCTAAGCCTTGACTCCATCTGCTATAATTGTTATTGTCTACCAAATATGCCAGCCCGAGCATTCAGGTCGAAATTGTACGTTCAAACCCTGTTTAACCAGTACGACAGTAAGGTGTCTCAATTTGTTGTGCCAACATCAATGAAAGAATCTAAGAGATGCTTAACATTGGGAGCTTGAGGGGGCATTATTAAGCCATGCGGCTTTGAAAACAGGGCAGAAATCCTCTCAAAATTGGGCTGCCATAGAATTTAATTTATTCATACAAATGACTATACTGAAATTGTTATTTCATTTTTACTTATTGTTACGTTATGTGTAGAGGAATATGTCGTTAGAACAAATATTAGTCCATTCAGAAAAAATAGTTTTAATAATAATAAAATAAGCATAAGTATAATTGTATTCGCCAAAATTCGGCTCAACAAGAAAAAACATTAAACTTAAAAACAATAGTACAACCTTACATCATCTATGTACTACATCGTGTCCTACTATATCGTATGGTCTTATATATTTTGTATCAGTGTTACTCTTGGTTAGTCCCCCTGTCTCCATTACAGCGACCGCTGTTCGAAATATAGACACATCGCTGATGTGTTAGTTTCCGAGGCCATACTAGATATGTGTACAATTCGGGGCGTATTGACATGTACATGGCTAAGCAAAGGTCGCGGCGACCTCTAGCGCTCACGCCTTGCAAACTAATTGAGTCATCAATATTACACTCATCAAGTAATTGACGGTTTATTACTTTGATCATCATTATCATACCATTGGATGTTTGCTTAATTATTTAATAACGAAAAACTGTACTCGTATACCGTCCATTATGTCGAATTTGGGAAAAATAATTTTGACAGAATTTGACATAAATTTTATATTTTTACTCTATTCTTCTGCTTGTTGCTTTCCATTTTAATCAGTTATTTGTCATTAAATGAAAACAAAACCACGAAAATAGAATAAACACGATACAAAATCATTACGAATCGAAAAATATAACGAATCAGAAAGCAACAGTTTGTCCAGGTATATTTATTTCAACTAACCAGAAAGCACACTTGCTCGTTTGCCATCCAGTCGAATAAATAAAAAAAGCAGCAACTCGTATCACATCATATTTGAGAAATTCACAAGACTTTTATTATTAATCTGTTTTCAGTTTTCTCTTCGCAGACCTGTAAAGACTTTTTTCGATACAGTTGTTCGTAGACGAGGGACTTTCAGCGGTACTATAACCTAACCAACAGCAAGTTGTAAAACCTCCGACTTTGTCACTTCAACGTTCAATATCTTAAAAACGGCTAAACCGATTTTAATGAAACGTGTCTAAGAACCATCGCTAGAAAACCTGCTTTCAAATAAAAAAACCGCATTCAAATCGGTCCATCCGTTTAAGAGCTACGGTGCCACAGACAGGCAGACACATACACAGACACACATAGCGGTCAAACTTATCAAAAATTGTTCATGAAATTTAAATACGCGGGTACAAGAATATAAAAAATACTTTTATGACTCTCTCGTCATAGTTAACTTCACCAACGCAGTTGTTGTTATTTCTACGTAAAGCAAAATAAATCCTTGACCAACAGCAATATAAGACGTTTCGTTTACGGCCCCGAACTTTGTCGACTAAATAGTTTTATATCTCTTGTGCATTAATATAACGGCCGATACAAAAACGATAAAACGATGATAGATCGTAAACAGATACGGATTTTATGTCCCGCTCATTTGATTGTTGACTCTTTTATTGAAGTAAAAGTCCGGGAGTTAGGCAATAAACGAAATAATAACCTACCCAAAAAAATGTTGGAAAACCCCCAACTTTGTCACTAAAGTTCAATATTTCAAAAGCAGCTAAACCGATTTTAGAATCATCATCATCATCCCAGCCTATATACGTCCCACTGCTGGGCACAGGCCTCCTCTCAGAACAAGAGGGCTTGGGCCGTAGTTCCCACGCGGGCCCAGTGCGGATTGGGAACTTCATACGCACCATTGAATTGCTTCGCAGGTTTGTGCAGGTTTCCTCACGATGTTTTTCCTTCACCGTAAAGCGCGTGGTAAATTTCAAATGTAATTCCGCACAACGAAAATCAGAGGTGCGAGCCGGAGTTTGAACCCACGACCCTCTGCTTGAGAGGTGATAGGTCAAACCACTAGGCCACCACGGCTATTTTAGAATACCTTATTTCAAATGAAAAAGCCGCATTAAAATCGGTCCACCCGTTTAAGACCTACGGTGCCACAGACAGACACACATAGCGGTCAAACTTATAACACCCCTCTTTTTGCGTCGGGAGTTAAAAATAAGGAATCAGCGGCGCGTCGTTGAATGTCTGTTTAAATGTTAGGTAGGTACCTTTACTTCATCTAGTTTTAATAAAAGTTTTAAAACATCAATTGGCCCAGCCATATTAATTAAAAATTACAATACTATCAAATTAATCAGAAAGGCCTTGTCGCTTAACATTCCAGAATAATTCTTAATTAATTTAAAAGATAAATTAACACAAAGCTTAACATAAAACTACTCAGTAAAATGTCTGATTGAAATTTGTTATATCAAACATTTTATAATTAAATTTGGAGATTAATTAAATAGTTGAGGCTTATTGGGTGAGTGGAAATCCCTTTTATAACTATAATTTAACCTAAATTGAACGTTGAATCTGTCAGGATATGGTTTGTTTTCGGTTGATTAGGATCCAGAACGTTGAACCATGCTAAATCCTGTTTCCTAAAAATAGGAGAGCGCTTTAATGTAGTTTTTTTTTTTTAACTATCACTTGTATTATTTGCTCACTGTATCAATAGGTACATTTATATAAAACCACACATCGATGCTTTGCATTAGTATCTTATCAATTAGATGGCCTAATGCCAGTTATGGTTCTAGATCGTTTGCCCGAATTTCATATGCCCGAATGTATCGTTTTCTAGAATTTTCATTTGCCATAAAGTAATTTATTTCTGAAATAGTAATTTCTTCAGAGTTTATATTAAACTAACCTAACCTAACCTACTGCATTCTATATGATGACATATAAAAAAATCCTGAAAACAGCACGGTTTTATATATTTTATGGCAAACGTTGGTATAGCAAGTGAAATTCGGGCAAATGAAATTCGTGCAAGTAAAGATAACCGGCCAGTTATATCTAATCCAGGACTTTAAAAGCGTTGCATTTGCAATACACTTTTAAGTCTTATGGGTTTTTTTAAGTATGGACGATATGGGTATATTGTCCTGTACATAAAAGTCGTAACCTCGGCTCCTCATTAACTTTGTAATTAGGCCTTTCTCTTAAAAATTGTACCCCTAACTTTTTTCAGGGATTTTGAAATTTTTATATTACATCTACTGAGAATCACGAGTACCTGCTACTTATCAATTTTAATAGGTGAAAAAAGTGTCCCAAAATTTGCATATATTTTTTGCAACGGAATGGAATACAAATTTTTGGGAAACCTTTTTACCTATTAAAATCCATAGTACTCGTGATTCTGAGTAGATGTAACATAAAAATTTCAAAATCACAGAAAAAAGTTAGGGGTGCAACTTTTAAGAGAAAAAGCCCAATTTTAAAAAATATTATTAATATAATTTGCCATAGAATTGAAATAACGAACCCCATTATTTATAAAAAAATATATACTCTTAATAGTAGAATCTCTTCATCTGCATATGCCGAAAGCAAAGTCAAAGTGATAGATAATAAAAACAATCAAACAAGTTAACATCTGTTTAACAAATAAAAAAATACTAATGCGCATTAATTCAGAGAATAAAGTTTAAAGCAAAATAGTTCTGATACGGAAGTATCCCTAAATGTTCCAGGAACATGCGTGGGAAAACAGACTCTTTTCAATGGACATTCAATTCCAATTCGAATGACCAGTTCTCACGGGTTACTTAAGTGATTAAAGTATTTAAAACCGTGAAAATCCTTGTCCATTTTCTTCCTTGATCGCGTCCAGTATAGAAAGAGCTTTAGTTTAAAGCATATGCATTGTGAAGAGAGCTCATATTTAAATGGCTAATTAAATTAAGATTAGTGAAAATGGAATGTACCGTGATAATTGATTTTTAAGCCACATGGAACTAAATTTAGTGGGTTTTATTTTCGAGATAAGTTGTAAAACGAAGTATGTGTTAAGTGGTGAAACGAAGACTTAAAAGAAAAAAAATATCATTGTCTTTACTTATAATGATAAATGCCAGAGTTGGTAGGTATATCTGTCTGTCCGTCATGTCTTAACGCTTAAAAAAGCTGAACCTGAGCTGAACTGAATTAAATGGAATTATATATGAAGATAGTTTGGGACCCTGGAAAGAAAATAGTTCTTATCCCGAAAAATCGCATAATTCCCACCGGATAAAGATAAACAAACTTTTCACTGACGGAGACGCGGTGAAAAGTTAGTCGTTTATATTTGCTTCCAAAATCGATGACAAAAGTTTTTCGACTCTTCTACTATTAATATCCACACGATGTTCTCTGTTTTCAAAAGTTTTTGATGGACAAGATAACGGAATCTTTAAACTTGATATTCATCCACTTTGAGTAATGCGCGTATTTTTTTTGTGTTGCTATAATAAATAAATAATAAAATTCGTTTATTAACTCCACCACGCTATAAACAGATACTGAAATGAAATCCTTTTTGAAGCACAGTTAAGTCCGATAAAACAAAAAACACTTTAAAACCTCCCAAGAATTAACATTTTTAGGGGTCTTGATAGGACTCTTGGGTATATTTTTATTTTTTTATGTCTTTGCAAACTCGTCTCTAAAATCTAATTGGTTTTATTCTTAATCCCTATTCCTAGCTGGATTAAAGTTTATCGGCTCATTTGACTTGCTAATGTTGCCAGCTCAATGTCGCGGTCCATGACCTTAGTGGACAGAACCCGTTTTTTAGGGCCCCGAACTATAACGCAAAAACGGAAAAAAACCTAATAATTTTAAGGCGACTGTTTTTCTTGTGACGTCAAATATGTAACTGTTTTTAAAATGGTATGTAGGTGAACTAATTGCGGAAAGTTTTAACTTCTGTCACTCTTTGTGTTGGTCTGAAGATGAACTCTGTTTGAGTTCGAAACGCGTCAATGTTGTGTGGTGGTGGTGTTAGTTGGGTGATTTGTGTGTGTTCTTACAGTGTGGAGGTGGAGGAACTGCATCAACGTCTATCGTAAGATCTTAGTAATGAAATTGGCTTGGAAATTCAAATGTATTTGTGTACAGCGCTTAAATTAATTCAATAATATTAGACTATTAGTACGATATTATATACGGTATTTATTTGACAACTCCTGATTTTGCCATATCTTAATATTATTATGAAAATATAGATATACAGATAGTGTTTAGCGAAGAGAAAATTTAAATCGGTTGAAAATTGGATTTATAGTGATTTTTTGAAAAATCTATATACCGTCTCTTTCTCAAACGCTTTTCTCTATGCAGCAAGTATGGCGCTACTGGCGTGTGACGTCACATGCCAGTATGTCTTTCTCTGTCTAATCTTGAATTACAAACCTTTATAACTTTGTTATTTGTAAAGGTAGCTTAAAAATTGTTTTTCTATTCGATAACATGCATTGTGTAGTTTTAATTTATAAAACATATACAAAATAGTCAAATACCGTATTGAACATGAATCCTACCTAGGTACCTACTATTTTTATGAACCTCGTTCACTGCGTCCAACTCACCCTTCACCATTTACGCTGCAAAGGTCAGCTCTATGATTGTTTACACGTTTGATTATCTCGTGCATTGAACTGGTTAAGTTTTTTTTATGAATGGTCATATTATTTTTATTTTTTTAATCAAGTTTTAATTTGTTCTCGGGTTCGTTGAGGACAAACGCTCTTTTGTCGTTAAGTTTTATCGTTAAACGCCGGTGATGAGCCACACTTTATTTAAAAAAAAACCGGGCAAGTCTTGAAGATATTTCTCCACTTATTTCTCGCGCTTTCCGAACGATTTAATACATCCAGTGTATGCAGAGCCCTACTCTTAAGCAAAATGTACGCAGTGTCAGTCAGATTATATTGGCCGTTATATTTACAGACAGACATAAAAAATCAAGATTTTCAGACTTTTCTAGTTGTGTTTTTCTAGTATGTTGTGCTACCTTCATACCAAATTTCAAGATTCTGAGTTCACGGGAAGTACCCTCATAGGTTTTGATTCCCTTGCGAGTTTCGAAAATTTGCGGAAATTTGCAGCATAAACGGCTGCATCTTTTGATTGCGTTGGCTTAGAAGTGATTTTTTCACAGCTCTGAGGGCTAAACCTTTGTCTAACAGTATACATCCTACGACTGTTATGGCGATGATCGTGACCTTGAATTTATTTAAAAATTGATCCAAAATATGCTCCAAGTTGTTAAGCTATCAAAATCAAGATTCGTCAAGTTAAACGTTTATTCTGCAAGTAACCCTTTCTGTACTGCTTACTAGTTGTGCGTTAGTGTTCATTAAAGAGTAAGTATAGAATAATGCTATTGAAGATTACTAACATCAACAACTAGGAAATATTGGTTCATTATACCATCGGAATTCGTGAATCTCAAACCAGTGTGATCGGTTATAAAATAGATCGTTACGAACGTTTAGGTAAGGATCCGCATAACGGACCGACGGCTGTTTCGCGTGATGGAGAAATGACCTCACAGGCACCGAATAAGGAGCAGTACGTCTTCATATAAACGGTCGGAACGCGAGTTATACCTCATCATCTCAGCCTATATACGTCCCACTGCTGGGCACAGGCCTCCTCTCAGAACAAGAGGGCTTGGGCCATAGTTCCCACGCGGGCCCAGTGCGGATTGGGAACTTCACACGCACCATTGAATTGCTTCGCAGGTTTGTGCAGGTTTCCTCACGATGTTTTCCTTCACCGCAAAGCTCGTGGTAAATTTCAAATGTAATTCCGCACATGAATTTCGAAAAACTCAGAAGTGCAAGCCGGGGTTTGAACCCACGACCCTCTGCTTAAGAGGCGATAGGTCAAACCACTAGGCCACCACGGCTTTTATAAGGAGTTTTTAGGAGTTATACCTACGCCCCACGAATTCTCAGCATACCTCGGCAACCATCAGTCGCGAGGGCTCCGCGGTTACGTACGGACTCACGCGCATTTATTACGTACCTTAATATGTCACAACGATATAAACGGTATTTTTCGGTGTACCGATGTTTAAATTCATCTAATATAATATAATAAAAACGTATCTATTGAAGTTATTTATCAGAATGCGAATTTTTATGCTCTTAAATTCAACAATAAAGCTTTTCGCACATCCCAGAAGAGGCGCAAATACTTCTACATAGCTAATTTGTAGGTAACAAATATACGTAGTGAAGCCAAAAACCATTTAAAACATAATACGTTTTGTGGTTTATTAAAATAACGTAAAATGCATTCTTGTTAAACAATAAATAGGGCCTTTAAATAATTTTTAACATCTCTAAGATAAACCCATATCAATGTGCCGTCAATTTGGTATTGTATCGCATACATTGAAAATTACAATTTAATTTGTATGAAAAAAAAATGAATAGTGGTTATATTTTTAAAAAGTAGCAGAACAAACGTAGCTTAGTTATGCGACTGGAATCGAACCCTGGATTTAAAGCCCTATGGTCAGAAAGTCCCTGTAGTTTTTATTTATTTTATGTTTTATTATTTAAAGCACTGTATTGCAGCTTCCATTATTTCTGACTTTTAAACTTCTTCTTTGTCCCCTAACTGAATGATACTCTTATACGAGTATATGCAGAATTGCAGAGGTTATCCGTTAGAGATCCCATAAAATCCTCTCGGTCTCAAAAGTCCCATTTTTTATCGCAAACAAAATGTAGAGTTCAGCTATTTTGCAGTTAACAGTTTAATAGTAATTAGTATTTCCATAAAAGGACAACCGGTAGCGATTCATCATTGTCACAATGGCAGTTATCTAATTAACCATAGATATTGTCGCAGAACGGTTGGGTCATAGAGTTCGCTGGCTTTGTTAAACGATTTTTTGCACATGTTCAGAATGGAATGCTGCCAAGAATAGTCCATGGGCAAAAGACTAGGAACCGTTATTTTTTGAGTAACTTAAGACTATGTTTTATTTTTATTTTATATACACTTAAAGGTAAACCAAAAATATATGACTACTGTCAAGAGGGCGCTTATTGATATTTCTTATTTATATGGCAATAGTTGAGTAGAGTCGGAACAATGCTTCCTTTTTTCTTTGGCGACCTAAAACCTGAGGAGGAACGACCTTCTTTCGTAATTAGCGTAGTCGATGACTCCGATATACCTAGAAAGTTTATTAATAACTATAATTACTGCTTATTTTTACCAGACCACAATGACATCTTGACTTGTCTACAACGTTTACCCGTTAGCTCTGATGTTAATTTGAAAAGGTTTTGTAGCGAAATAGTTTAATTCCCCAAGCGTTGTTTTTTCCAGTAGTTTATTATAAACATTATTTACAATGATCCGTTGTTGACTACTAATCGTTTTGGGCATTTTTTGTTATTGTTCAAAGAAACCGCCACAGTGACACTGACAATCATTAAAATGATTGCCAGTGTAAGAAATTAGTTCCAATGAAATTCCGCAACATGGTGATTAGTCATATATTTCTGGTCAGGCTTAAACTCCGTCATGGTAGCTGGCTAGGGCTAACTGCTAAAATAGGATAAGGAAGGATTTTCATAACCCTCGAAGTTCATCCTAAAAGGAACACCGTAATATTTGAATTTGATGAACTCCGGTTGAATTCGAAACGTGTGGGTGTAGTGCGGTGGTGAAGCAATAGAATGAACTAACATTTGCATAGACGTAGCTATAGTAAAGGTCGCGGGTGAGCAAAGTTATTGTTTACTAGCTTTTGCCCACGACTCCGTCTGCCTCTGTTCGTTTATCGCTATCCCGCGGGAACTAGGTACACAATTTACGGAAAAAAACTATCCTATGTCCTTCCCCGGGACTCAAACTATCTGTATACCGAATTCCATCTAAATTGTTTCAGCGGTTTACA
>NC_133494.1:1904268-1975197 GCF_025370935.1 Choristoneura fumiferana
ACTACGACGTGTATATTCGTACTTCGTATTCATCGCCGGTCCCGCCTTACGCTTTATATTATATAATTACGAGAGTGAGAGGGACAGTCAGATACGCACTTAGAATTTCGTAGTTAGCGCCCATGATAAGACTCTATTTCTAGAGCCGAATAGGACGTGTCAGATATTTTTGCACAGTCTGCTGTGGTAGACATTAATGCAGGTGACTACAGTCACTAACAGATATTTTGGAATGGCCAAGGTGATGGATCCAAATAATCGGCACATGCACTCTATTATTAAGGTATTAGAGTTTATGTTTCGATATTTTTGGTACGACAAATACAGTATGTTTAAATTTTGTGGGTAAAATAAAAGACACCAGTTGTGCCCATTAAGCCTCATTCTGTATTCCAGTCACCTCGTCGTTATGTGGCCTTTCAATTAATCAAAGTAAAATCATAATCAATCACAACAAGCTTGCGGTACCAATTAATTAATTAACCAGAATTGATTAATCTGTTCAGCTTAATGTTCCCAGCCATTGTTTGCGCGGGAATCAATATGGGATCCATTAGGAATTGTGAACATACATGGAAAGTTAAAGTTAAGGTAGCTTAAAAATAACCGAGTAATTGATAGATTAGGACCATTTGCGAGCATATATTCCGTATGATTTTGCTGTGCATATTTTTGTTGTCATATAGTAAGAGAGTTTCCAGGTTATCTAGTAAAACAGGACTGCTAAAAAATAATCGAAAATGTCATCAAATACTACAGCCCAAGCATAAAAAATGCGACCACCGAAATGAGGCGCTTGAAACGCTCCAATAGGTACCTAATGAAGCACTAGGGGCCTGTTTCAACACTCATTATCATCATAGTCCACTGCTGGACATAGGCCTCCATTCGCCGCCAAAGGCGCTAGTGTAGCGAGAGGTCTCCGAAATGTCAAATGTCACTGTTTTTGGGAGAGCTACGCGGGTTTATTTATAATTAGAATAATTTTGTGAATATTTTGCATTACCTGAAGTTAATTATGGCAAATATGCGGTACGGGGCAATTAATGTCTGTGTTTTGAAATAGTTTTGTCTTTCGGAAACTTGTCCTCCCTTTTTCCGAACAAAAGGGACTACGCACCACTCTGGCATGCTCGATCTTTTTATGGTACGGTTTTAAGGTATTAAATATAAATAATAAATAATAATAAATAACGCGGTTTTCACGCGGTAATAACAAAATAACCACTGTACTTTAGGCATTTGTCTACAGTGGCGCCAACTGGTGAGCATGAAAACGGTAGCCCTCCTTCGCCACTACTTTACACTTTTGAAATAAAGAAAGAAGATTGATTTTATTTGCCAACGTGAACACTCACTACACTCACACACAACACATACACACACGCAACACTCACTTTTGTACATTCTCATTGATCAATTTTATCTGATAATAAATGTGATGCGGTCTCTGTTTATTCAGAATATAACCTGAACCACGTAGAAAAGTCGAATATGGCATTGTCATTTCATAGGCAAATTCTCAGAAACGGCTGAACCGTTTTTAATGAAACACACCTGAGCACTAGGTACCGCAAGAATACTGGCTTTCACGTAAAACCCATCTAAATCAGTCCATTCGTTTGAGAGATATGACACAACAGACGAAGAGACAGAAATTGACGTCAAATTTATATTTTAACACCCCTTTTTTGCGTCATAAGGTTTTTTGAACATGAAACTACGTGAGATTCACTCATATTAAATGATATTGTAACGGATAACTCACGTCTTAAAACCGAGTTTAGCTATTTCGTAGCCCTTCTTCTCAGGAGTCATAAGGTTACTAAAACTGCTGGAATGAGACAGCTTATGACAAACTTAAATCTCTTCTTTCATTTTAAACGCTTTAAGTTTCCGCCTAAAGGGCCTTAGCAAGTTAACGAAACAATTAAAATACTCGCATTAATTACCCATTTACCTATTTAATGTTTCTGCTCTTGAGAACTGACGTCGGGTGTATAAATGACTTAATGTTAATAACATCGTGAGAATAACTAAATGTACAATAAAAGACCTTGAAAGGTCAGGAAGTCGTGAAGGAAGTGAAGGTTCTGGCTGCTCCGATGCGAATCCTTGCCAAACGGAAATGGCAAATAACAATGAAGAGTTAAATGAAGTAATCATCGACATACAAATATATTGAGCGTTTAACACTACATCCGTCATCAATCAAAAATGTTTTTTTGACTCCCAGTGCAATAGTGGTGTTATAAGTTTGACGCCAATGTATCTGTCTGTATGTGGCATCATTCTCAAACGATTAGACCGATTACGATGTGTTTTTTTACGGAAATGGTTAGTATATAAGCAGTGCAGGCAAGTCACTAGAATGACTCGCTCCAGATTTCACGTGTACCTAGATAAATAATGCTACCTACAATATTGTTGCACTTAGATGTCTTATGTTGGAAGGTATGCCATAATATTTTTGCCTACGAAAAGTAATTAATATTTAATTTTGTATTTATCATTACTACTTAAAAAGCATGTCCAATGTGATATTGCTGGCTTAATCTAAATGTTAACGTAATTTTAGTTATAAAAATTCTCATGCCAGCGAATTGTACATTCTTTAAACTAAAATAATGAAGACTAAAAGTAACCATCAGATCATCACATACAAAGATATTGCGCATTTTACACTATATCCGTCATTAGCGTATATACAGAATGATTTTTAATCGGTGATCAGAAATAACAAATAGCGATGGGGACAGTCATATTGAACAACTCGCAGGTGGTAGGACCTTGTGCAAGGTCCGCCCGGATTGCTACCACCATCTTGCTCGCTAATCCTGCCGTGAAGCAGCAGTGCTTGCACTGTTGTGTTTCGGTGTGGAGAGTAAGACAGCCGGTGAAATTACTGGCACTTGAGGTATCCCATCTTAGACCTAGAGGTTGGCAACGCATCTGCAATCCCCCTGGTATTGCAGGTGTCTATGGGCGGTGGTGATCTCTTACCATCAGGAGACCCACTTGCTCGTTTTCCATTCAGTCAAATAAAAAAAAAATAAAAAAAAACTTTTCCCATGGGACCAATACGAACATCGGGGTAAAAAAATAAGCTATTTCATAGAAAACCTCAGGACCTCATCAGCCTCAATGAATGAAACCAGGGGTTTTTTCCCGATTTTCGTATTGGTCCCATGGGAAAAGTTATTCAGTATGACCGTCTTTATCGCTTTGTTATTCCTGATCATTGATTAAAAATCACCGTGTATAGGTTTTTTTAACCATCGACGCAATAAGCTAAGCAGTGCCGGTTCTAGCCCTTGACCAAGGTAGAGCGAGATGGTCGCGATCGTCTACACCGCTTCCGCTCTCAAAAGGCGCCATCATTATTTTATTTTGCACTGGAAACTGAGAAGTGGCCTTTGCCATTTGGGGGGCACTACGAAATTCGAAAATCTAAGTTAGTGTGGTGCCGTCATCTTCACTCTCGTATTAAATAGATACGAAAATATAAGATACAAAGCTCGAATTTTGCTCATATGACGTCACTCCTTAGTAAAAGTGTACGCAGGTGTGACGTCACTCGGATCTACCCGCTACATGATCATAATTTTTTGTTTACTTGACAAAAGAAAAAATCGTGTTAATTTTTTTTAAATACAACCGATGGACTAATTAAAAATCGTACCTTCGGCAGTAGGCACAGTCAAATGCAAAAATAAGTATCTATTCGATCCACTCAAAAATATGTTACTACGGCCTTATTGCGTCGGAATTCATATTTTAATACTTGACTGTACAAGCGCATAATCGTCTAAAAATCGAAAAATGAGAAAAAAGTGGAATTATGCACGTTGTCTATCGAAGGTGCGATATGTATTTTTAAGAATGTAACATTATTATTAAAATTTAATAAAATGAACTGAGTCTGCTTGTGCCTCAGTCAAACTAAGTTATGATTAGGCATACGGCACAGATGCGCTTACCTACTGGTTAACCTTAGCCTTTGGTTTACGTTCGACACACATACTGAGGCCGCGTTAACTGCTCGTAAGGTTAACAATCGATTGGGGATTTGGACATTTATAGCTTTTAACTTAAAGTAAAAATCGTACTATACAAGATGACGAGAATTTCCTAAAAAAAATATCAGTTTATTTTTAGTCGCTGATTCGTTAAAAACATTTGCAGGCAGGTAGGGCAAATGATACTGAGCTTAAATTAATTAAAAAGCCTATTTTATAAAAAAATAGGTAACTTAGATTCCCAAAACGTCCCAAATAATTTTCAAAAAATACCATAAAATTTTGGCAGCAAAATAATAAATAAATAAATAAATATCACGGGACAATTCACACCAATTGACCTAGTCCCAAAGTAAGCTTAGCAAAGCTTGTGTTATGGGTACTAAGCAACGGATAAATGTAATTATATAGATAGATACATACTTAAACACATAGTAAACACCCAAGACCCGAGAACAAACATTCGTATTTCTCATACAAATATCTGCCCCGACACGGGAATCGAACCCGGGACCTCAAGCTTCGTAGTCAGGTTCTCTATCCACTAGGCCATCTGGTCGTCTAAAAATGCACATTTATATTGCGTATAATCGAAACTGAAATTAGTTTTTTTTTTTGGAAAATATTAAGATATTTTTTCTCCCTGTTTTTAATCTGCAATCGGCTTCATACGAATAATGGATACACAAACGCAGTCATCATAATCTCGGCAGCCCAGGCTCGACCCCACCCTCTCTTGAAACCCTTGAACCCTCTGCTTGAAAGGCCATAGGTCAAACCTGTCAAATCACTCCCCGCGTTCAAGTAATACGTAACGCAATTTTTGAAGACTTTTGACCCACCCTGTATCACGCTGTAACATTTTTCTGCACCCCCCTTCCTAAACGTTACGTAACACCCAAAAAACCATTCTAATTTTTCTTTTAGCTTCGCGAATATTCGAACGCGATATCGCGGTAAAGCGAACACTCGCTTTATCGCGATGTGTGTAGCCCTAGCATTACACAAGTATGCATGTCAAATTGAGCACAAAATTTGCTGTTACACAACCAATACACATGAATACGTTAGGTACATAGAAGTTGTGGTACCTATAGCGGTTTAGTGGTCGCAGTGCCGGATTAAGACTATTTGATATAGTGTTTAGTGTTTAGTTTTGCAACTAAGGGACCCCATACGTCCCTGTATTCTTATTTTTTTTTATTTAATTTTATACTGTACTGTAAATTTAGGTATTTTATTTGTAATTATTTTATGTTGAAAAAATGACTTTCTGCCAAGTTTCTTGCGGCGCATTCTTCTTGGCAATGATGGTCTTTCCGAAAGCGCTGGTAGTTTAAAAAAATGACGTGTAAAAGTGCCCATTGCGGCCTATTTACTGAATAAATGATTTGAATTTGATTTGATGCCCTATGCAATCCACGAATGTAGCACCACTTGCTTATGGGCTAATCCGGCACTGAGTGGTCGCGTGGGTCCAGCAAGGGCTCGGACCTCAAGTTTTTCGGAATTTTAGGGCGAAATTAACGAAGCTTTAATGTGAAAGAAAACATCGTGAGGAAACCTGTATCAACTGCGAAGAAATTCAATGGGGTGTAAAAATCCCAATTCGAACTGGGCCCACGTGGGAAGTACAGTCGAGGAAACTGAATCACTTACCAGGGTGGAACCTTTTCATAATAAATGTCCCTATCATTTCTTTGGCAGATCTTGAGCATTTCGAATTGACGACCAGATGGCCTAGTGGTTAGAGAACCTGACTACGAAGCTTGAGGTCCCGGGTTCGATTCCCGTGTCGGGGCAGATATTTGTATGAAAAATACGTATGTTTGTTCTCGGGTCTTGGGTGTTTAATATGTATTTAAGTATATAATTATATTTATCCGTTGCTTAGTACCCATAACACAAGCTTTGCTAAGCTTACTTTGGGACTATGTCAATTGGTGTGAATTGTCCCGTGATATTTATTTATTTATTTTGCTTTACATTGCTTCTTCGAATAAACTTAAAAGTGTAATAAAAATAAAAAACGTTTTTTTTTAAAGTCGCTGAACTAATGTTGTCCAGTTTGAGGAGTCTGATCTATATTTTAATTATTTGCTCATGTTACAGGCCACACCCAGTATAGGCCGAGATGACACATAATTATTTCACTGTAATTACTTTACATTGTCACTAATTGTTACATTAAAGTGTCAAACAAACGCAAGGTCGCGTCCGAATGCTTCACAACAACCTTGCAGGTACGTCTTCGACATTTAGTGTAACGAATTGTCATTTACAACATTTACAATGTCAAGTTCACAAAAACTTTAGTCTCGCTGACACAATGGCCGACTTATTTGGTTAATCTGTGTTGCGAAATTTTTATGCAGATGTTAATACACAGGCTAACAAAATGAGCATAATAATGGCACTGTTGAAGAATCCGTTAGCGATGGATGCCAATCGTGTCTCATGTCTTAGCCGTGGTGGGAGGGCGGTGGCTTACCCAAGTTTTTTTTTGTATTTCTATAGATTTTATTAAAAACTGGATTAATGTAGGTAACTATATCTAAGTTTCGAAAAAAAAACTTGCATAGGTATTCATCTGTGACAATAATCGTGTAGCATTAGCAACACTACTGCGTATAGGTTATGAAAAATATAGAAATTATTTAATCCTTTATCTTACGAGCTTGACTTTATCCAGTCCCATTTGTTGTTGTTTGTTTGTATGGGGTTAAATCTTGCAAGTTCTGACCCACCTCCAGTGGTCGGATCGACTTGAAATTTGGTATACAATTAATGAAGTTGGAATTAAAGTAAATCAAAATGCAGCTTGTCACCAGAAATCCTAAAAAAGTTTAAATAAATGAAGATTAAACTTTCGAAATACTATTGTGCACAATATTGTTAAAATGAGTGTTTGGTTCGCCAACAAATTGTTTTGCAATTTGGCGAAATACGTCGTATGATAAAATGTGTATATTATTAATATTTACAATAAATAAAAAAAAAAAAAATGAAAAAAACCCAAAGGCCCCAATAGCAATTAAATCGAGATGTCAACCCGTGCAATGCGCGCATCGTAAATTTATCGTCGCCAATATGACATATGACAATATGACAACACGTGTGACAAATGGCAGCAAATTACGCGCGCCATGCTAGGCCAAGGTCGTTAAAGTGATGGCACGGATATGTACTGAATATGTGTTAAATGGTATTATATTTTTGCGTGTTTGCAGTTTGGCGACGAAGGTGATTTGTGTTAGTATTGTTTAAAAGTGTTTGAAAATTGCACTTAACTAACTGCTTATATTTTGTTTAGCCAATTAGTAAGCATATGTTTTCCTTCATTTATAACTAGCCTTGAATAGAGTAGCTAACTCACACATGGATTTATAAAATTAGTAAGATATGATTATGTGAATTTATTTTGGGCAATATTAACTTTAGGTCAATTATGATTTTGTACAGAAATATTTTTTAACTCGAGTTTAAACTGTTACCAAATATGTAACGTTTGCATTTAAATATGTCTCCCGATACATTTCTAAGTCACCAAAAATTGTCTTCTAATTTAACGAACTTTATAATGAAAATATAATGCACATATAAACTAAGTAACATTTTTCGCGAAGCCAAAGTAATAAAAAATTACATTCCCTACTAAAATACTACTACTACTTAATTACTATTTCTGGTGTACAATAAAGACTCATAGACTCACGATGGTAGTAAGTATATCAAATTTACAAGGAAAAATATAACGGCTAAGATTGCTTGAGAATTATTAGTAGTTTAAGGGTAAATATTATTATATTTAATACCAAATTTCAAGTACAGAGTTATAACACATATCCAAAATTAAAAAAATACAACTACTATCTACTTACTATTTACAAAACTTATACTAAATAGAAAATGTCTTCAAGGCTGCTGCTTTGAGAGGCCGTTCCTAGGAGACTGGCAGCATTACCTCTCTGGATAGCTAGGCTGATGCGTTGTGCAAGGTAAGCACCAGCCCGCCGATCCCCTGAGGTATCTACCAGCCGAGAAGATAGCTGACGGAAGAGCTGTTTTGCCTCTGGCCCCCAAGGCCCCAGAGTTTCTACACCAAAAGGCGTAAATATACAAACCTCACCAAGGGCTGCGTATTAACGCCGCTTGTTGCTCTCAGCGGAGGCTGCCGCTGCACCCGCCTGGCCAGGGTAAATAGCAAAATAAAATATACCTAAATTTGGAATATACCTTACACAATACGAAATCCTTTGAAATTTTTTCGTTATGGCTACGGAACCCTATCTTGGGCGTGTTCGATACGCTCTTGGCCGGTTTTTAAATTTAATTTGCAAGATGTGGTACATAGACAGACACACAAAGCTTGTAATGAAGACATTTTGTCTTTCAATAAAAATACATCAGTTATTTCTAAACATTGTATACATAAACTTCTGCGTAAGTCTCAAACGCCCGTACTACTTTCCTTATTTTATACGACAAAAACCAATAATCCATTTGCGCGAGTAGTAACTTTCCTACAACATGTCGACGCATCATAAATTTCTACTAACGCCTTACGGCCGAATTTCACCGAAATTTACCTCAAATATTATCGTTAAATACACGAGTTAAATGTCATTATTACGTCCTATGAAATCTGAATTCCGGTCTTATCTGTCCCGATGACGGCAGTGGGGGGGTTATTAAAGAAAACGCCGTCTCATTAGCTTTTATGGCCTGGTACTTACAATAATCGCCGCTCCAGGCCGAAGGTGGGTTATCTGAAAAGGAATTATCAGTTAATATCGAGTCGGGACAAATGAAATGAAAGAGCCTTGTTCGGTATAGCCCTGACGAAAAATAGGCAGATTCTTGCTATAGATATACTGAGCAGTAAAAAATTTGGCCCTCATTGAATGTATGCAGAAATAGGTAATTTTGTATGTAGAGTGCGCCATATTTTGTGCCGCTGAGTATATATGAAAAGGGGAAACCAATACCCACATAGCTTTTATTTAGTTTTAACTGTCCCGATGTCTGTCTGTAATCAAATCTTGCAAGTTAAATTTGACCAACTTCCAGTAGCCAGATTGATTTGAAATTCGGAATACATATGTAAATTTTATAATTAAATATTAAACCGCATTAAATCGCATGACAATACAATAATCCAGTAGTGACATCCTGGTAGTCCATCCAGGATCGTCTCCGCAGAACGGAACTCTTCAGCGGTTAATAGCATCGACTTAGAAATTTGGTATGCAAAATGTAGTTTAGGTGACAATGCAAGTACCGTCAACAAAAAGTACAGTCAGCAAAAAAGCTTGTATTAAAAATGAAATTTTTATGGTTAGGTTATTCTTTGGGCATTCGTGTAAAAATAACTGAAATGATTAGCCGTGGTGGTCCTGTGGTTTGGCCTTAGTGTCTCTGTTTTTTTTTTAAATTCATGTGCGAAATTACATTTGACATTTGCCACGAGCTTTACGGTGAAGGAAAACATTGTGGAGACACCTGCACAAACCCGCGAAGCAATTCAATGTTATGTGTGAAGTTCCCAATCCAGACTGGGCGCGTGGGAACTACGGCCCAAGTCCTCTCAATCTGAGACGAGGCCTGTGGCCAGCAGTGGGACGTATATATGCTGGGATGATTAGATTTATTATTATAGTTTATGCCCGCGACTTCGACCGCGCAGAATTCAAATTGTGCTGAGGTTTTTCATCTTTTTCATCAAATAAAGCAAAAAAAACAACAATGATTTACAAAAAGTACGGAATATTTCGAAACTTTCACCCCTTATTTCATCCCTCAGGGGTTGATTTTAGCAAATCACTGCTGTATTATAATGCATCATCATCCCAGCCTATATACGTCCCACTGCTGGGCACAGGCCTCCTCTCAGAACAAGAGGGCTTGGGCCATAGTTCCCACGCGGGCCCAGTGCGGATTGGGAACTTCACACACACCATTGAATTGCTACACAGATTGTGCAGGTTTCCTCTCGATGTTTTCCTTTACCGCAAAGCTCGTGGTAAATTTCAAATGTAATTCCACACATGAACTTCGAAGAACTCAGAGGTGCGAGCCGGGGTTTGAACCCACGACCCTCTGCTTGAGAGGCGATAGGTCAAACCACTAGGCCACCACGGCTTTTTAGGCCACCACGGCTTTTTGATTATAATACTTCATGTTTAATTTATTAAATTGATTTTTACCTAACGCATTTATGATTTCTAAAATGACGACGCTTAAAGAAATCCTGCGGAAATATTCACTTTGATATCCACATAAACTATGTGATTATAAAAATCATGCCACATTATGAATGCATATTGCGTCTACGCATCTCAAAGGACGTAGTCAGGATTCTTTATATTTATTCAATAAGCAATATGGCGTCCGGCATACCATAGTATTGCAGGTATATGAGGTTCATGTGCGTTCTTTAGACACGTGGCAAGGGCATCACGCAGCAGGTAAACAAAGAAATACCATGGAAAATAAAAAATACCTAATATACATAGGGAGCTCTGATCAAGGGGCTTTAAATCTATAAGAAGATTTGATTCTACTCACATAAATCTTAAAAAATGAACTTAGGTGCCCAGATCATAGTCATATTCATTTATTCATTCAAATTCATGTTCATTTACAAAGATGGTCGTTACACAGATGGTCAGTACATGAAACCCTGTTCGGGTATGGAATGTCAGTTACTTATTTATAATTATTAATTATACATTAATTTATCTTTACCAATTATTTAAAAAGCCGTGGTGGCCTAGTGGTTTGACCTATCGCCTCTCAAACAGAGGGTCGTGGGTTCAAACCCCGGCTCGCACCTCTGAGTTTTTCCAAATTCATGTGCGGAATTACATTTGAAATTTACCACGAGCTTTGCGGTGAAGGAAAACATCGTGAGGAAACCTGCACAAACCTGCGAAGCAATTCAATGGTGCGTGTGAAGTTCCCAATCCGCACTAGGCCCGCGTGGGAACTATAGCCCAAGCCCTCTTGTTCTGAGAGGAGGCCTGTGCCCAGCAGTGGGACGTATATAGGCTGGGATGAATTATTTTATGTCAATACAATTTATGTTAATATTAGATGTAAATTTTACTACTATTACTAATTATTAATTACCATTATTAAATAAATAAAGAAATGGCCATGATGATCTCTTACAAAGTATAAGCTTTAGTATTCCATGTCCCTCCTTGCGTACTCGTAGATTGTTCCATGTCAGTTTTGCTCGTACTCGAACCTACTAACTACACTAAACAAACTTTTTTAAGACGAGTTCCTCGGTTAATTAATGAACAATTGTATGATATTGACCCATTTGCAAGTTCGCTTGTTACTCTCAAGAAATTAGTCAGGCAGCATTTTGTATAGTCTTTTTGTCAACATTTATCTTTCACCAAACCTAGTTTTGTTGATTTTTAATTTATTTAAGCACCTACTCACATTAGTTTTAAATAACTTTTAGTATCTATGAATATTTATGAACCTCGAGGTCTTTATATTGTTTTTGGTTTACCTGTATACTCAATAACGTATGACCGTATGTGTTTAAATAAACAAATAACTAAGCTTCTTTTGTTCTGCAACTATTTAAAAATAATGATAACTGTTTTTTTTCCATACAGATTAATTATAATTTTCAATGTATGCATACAATACAAAATTGACCACATTGATAAATGTTTATTTAAGAGATTTCAAAAATTTATTAAAGACCCCCCGTAACAACTTTTTGTTGGTTAGGTTATTTACTGTTAGTGATAAAGTTTTTCATTTTATCCACATCTCGCTTCTAAAAAAATACGTCAAACGAGCTCAAAAGGAAAATGACATAGACATACAAATCTAAGCCGTATATCGCTTATACGTGACACCGTACGAACCGCTCCGTCGCTCAAAACTGCCGTCTCATACAAATATATTGGTGTTTATTTTAAGCTTCCGGGCCCGATTGCATAACAAAGTACAAGCTAATATTATTAGCGATTTTGTATTGAAATTCACTAATAGTATTAGCTTGTACTTTATTATGCAATTGGGCACTGAAGGTTATTTACGAGTATCAAAGGTGATTCGAGAGACGTGAGCAGGACCAACCCCAACGAATTCAATTAACTAAGGCTATTATTATATATCCTACCAGTATCAAAGAGATTAACATTTTGGTTCACTTCTCATGCTCGTAAAGTTCCTGATTATGCTGGATCTAGGCGACATGAAAATTAAATGACTTTTTATGCTCTAGTGCATTTACTTTATGCACATATTCGCCTGAGACCAAGGTAATCAGTGTCAGCAGCCACAAACAAAAGTTTCTATATGTTTTTTTAATAATTTTTCTTTAATGTAAAATTAAAAATCAATCACATCAATCAAAATAAATCAATAAAACTAAAAATTTATAATTATATAGCAATCCATGAAAAATAAAAGGTACCTAGTAAGTGAACAATTGTTTCCACTGTTGCTATTTAATTTCATCTCAATCGAAGTGAAAAACAGTGTAAAACTCGAGCATTATTAAACCCATTTTCCCTTCGCCATACCGGCTAGGGTAGCTATATGAACGCCTCGGGTAAAATGGCTCATTTTATGCTTATGTTGTACAATTTACTATTATTTTATCTTGAAAATTGTTTAATTGTAAGAAAAAACCGTGGTGGCTTAGTGATTTGACCTCTCAAGCAGAGGATCATGGGTTCAAATCCCGGCCCGCACCTCTGAGTTTATCGAAATTCATGTGCGAAATTACATTGAAATTAAGATTGGTTTTTTGGAATCTTTTTGTATTTTTTATTTCAATTCCAAATTTTTTTACTTTTACGGTCATCCCGTAAAACCGAAATTGAAATAATATATGATATTTTTCAATTTCGGTTTTACGGGATGACCGTAAAAGTAAAAATTTGGAATTGAAATAAAAAATACAAAAAGATTCCAAAAACCAATCTTAATTTGATTGCTTAGAAACGATATCTCTTGTCCGGGTGAGCGGTTAGTTCCAAAGGAATGCCGAAAAAAAAAGTTTGAGGGCTTACGGCATAGATGTCGCTAATAGCGTCGCTGCTTAAGTGACTAAGTAAGAAACACAAGCTAAGATATGAGGTGCATAGGGAATTCGTGTCGGTACCGTTGACCATCAGTGGTGTAGCGGTATAGCACGCGGTACGGATTACCGAGGACCTGGGTTCGATTCCCAGTGATGGTCTTATTTTTCTGTTTTTTCTGTGCATCTATATTTCAGTTTGTATTTTCAATTTACATTGAAATTTACCACGAGCTTCACAGTGAAGGAAACATCGTGAGGAAACCTGTAATAACCACGGAAGTAATTCAATGGTGTGTCTGAAGTTCCCAATCCGCACTGGATCGGCGTGGGAACTACGGACCAAGCCCTCTCGTGCTGAGACGGCGTCTGTGCCCAGCACTGGGACGTATATAGGCGTATATGATGATGTTTGATTGTATATGGATTAGAAAAAAAACTTAACTACTATGTTACATTGCAGAGTAAGATATCATGTAGATAAAATTTATCATATCATTGCAAGAAAACTTGGCAAAGAATCGAATGCGTTAGTATTTGTGTGGTCGCCGGTGTAGTCCTTATATCCTACGGCACGTTTGGCTGCATACATTACGATACTCCTTCCTTCCTTATATCTATTTGTGAATTTTCTCGCTTAAGGGTCTGGGCTTTGTAGTTCCTTTTGTTTAAAGGTTTATTTCACTAACTAGCTTTAGCCCGCGGTGTCGCTCGTTCTCTTTGAATTATGTTGCGAGCAGAATTGGATGGGACACGTCTTCTTGAATCTTCGAGCTAGGTCTGTCTACTTTGGAGAATTTCTGGTTTCCGGATACCTTGTAAAGAAACTCCAAGCAATGCGCTTTTCATATCCAAATAAACAAGTTAAAGAACAATGGCCAATTTAATGCTATGCTAAGAACTACCAGCTGTTATACAACTGTGATACTATGTATTGATTTTATGATCAAGTTGGCCTCTATTTGTGAATAGAATGTGTCGATGTTCATTCATTGTAGACATTGTATATTGTTAATACCAACCTCTTAAGAAGTACAGAACCATATTTTAAGTTACCTCAGGTATGGAGTACAGTCAACTACAAACACATTAATACGTCCAAGTTACAAAAATATGTACAGTCGAGTTCATAAACTTGTGAGCAAAAATTGGATCTGACGCTTCTAGCGTTAACAATAGAGTCGTGTTCAGATATTTTTGATCAAATCTTTGATCTGTGATATATCCGTCGTGTTGACAGGTTTCCATAGGCAGCGGTGATTGCTTCCCATCAGATAACCAGCATGCTCGTTTACCCCCTCTTATATAAAAAAACCCACACCTGCATACCTAATATACTCGCATGCACACATTTATACATCCACAAGCACGTTAATTGATCCCATCTGATTGTCTCTTAAAGATCTAGGCATTGCCTTAATAGTAATAAACTGTAAGGTTCCTAATCGAATTAGGATCATATTCAAGTGATTAATATGCTAATTCCTCGCCGGCTGAGGCGATCTCGGTATGCGCACGATGGCGGTAAGTACCTTCTAGAATAAGTGTACACTAGATAAGGTAATAGGTAGGTAGTACGCCGACTTCGGTAAAGTTAGGCGCTTAAGTCTACTGCGCGACTAAGGTCTAATGAACATAGGGAAATAAAACGGATATCTGACGTCGTTAATCGAGTTATAGCTCTACATGTTTCGGACTAATTCCTAGTCCTTCCTTTAGACGCACACGCCACGGTGGCTACTGTGACACGCACTGCGCACCACCGCTCTGCTCGCGCGACTGTTCGACGAAATTAATACCGGCACACAACTACCCACATTTTCATCGTGTGTGTGTTACGGTTAGTGTGAACGTGCCTTTACAGGCAGAGTGATGTTGTTAGTACTGTGTGCTACCCTACATTTGACAGTAAACGCAACCATATAAAATGTATGAAACCGATACCGATCTGATGCGTCACGACACAACAGTACCACTACTATAAGTTTACAGTGACCTTACTCGATAGCGACGGCGTAAATTATTTGTATGGAGAATTTTAATGCCTCTACAAGTAATTTACGCCGTCGCTATCGAGTACGGTCACTGTAAACTCATGGTAGTGGTACAGGACAGAGAAATGTGAATGCAGCTTAACTTTTACATATTCTAGCGCAGGCACTAGAAAGGATAAAGGGTTTACACATATATCCAAGTGCATAGGTAGGTTTGATTGACGACATACCGCACACTTAAACAATTCAAAAAAAAAAATCAAAAAAATCATTTATTCAGTAAATAGGCCGCAATGGGCACTTTTACACGTCATTTTTTTAAAACTACCAGCGCTTTCGGAAAGACCATCATTGCCAAGAAGAATGCGCCGCAAGAAACTTGGCAGAAAGTCATTTTTTCATCAAAATATAATTACAAATAAAATACTTAAAACTATATTATACAATTAAAGAAAAAAAATACAAAAAATAATAATACAGGAAATACAG
This sequence comes from Choristoneura fumiferana, assembly GCF_025370935.1. Lineage (NCBI taxonomy): Eukaryota > Metazoa > Arthropoda > Insecta > Lepidoptera > Tortricidae > Choristoneura > Choristoneura fumiferana. The sequence continues at coordinate 1,919,829 of NC_133494.1, forward strand.
GGATGTATGGGTCCCTTAGTTACAATACTAAACGGGTAAGGCCGCGAATTTTGACCAATTTGGACGTTTCAAATTTGGAACGCTGATAAAAAAAAACTGATAACACCTAGAGGTTTAAATTTTTTTTATTATATGACACGATATAAACTCTCAAGGTCGCAAATGAGATAATTGATTTAAACCCTTTTAAAAAAATAATAAAAATATATTACCGTCCAAAACGTAACGAAAATTGACTTTTTTTTTTGACCACGAGTACTTAATACCTTATTATTTCATGCTTTTTACTTCTCATGATCATGATTTTGTTTAAACAAAATTTTATGATATAACGATAGTCCTACCGATTGCGGAATCATGATAATCAAATAATTTTCATGTTTTATATTTATTTCTTTTCACGTGCCAAAAAACCACGTTTTCGTTACGAATACTTAGGTGACGCTTAATTAAGCTACCTTTAACGCCAATTTCGGTAGAAATTTGTTTTTGTACACTGGCAACTAATACTCTAATAGGGCAACATCGATGAGATAAATAAAATCTCATCAGTTTGTTGACAAACAGCCATCAAAAGTGACGCGGAGGTTTTTTTTCGAAAACGTCGAAAGTGCTTGTTCGATTTTAAGGGTAAGTAGTGATTATTTTTAACGGGTTGTTTTTTTTTTTATACGATAGGGTAATCTTTTCCATGTAAGTGGCATGTGTTATTATGTTCAAAATGTCGTTATTCACCATGATAAACGATTTTTTGTATAAAATACGTTACACTTTCGTTACGATTACGTTACATTTTTACAAAATGCTACGTATTTTGTACATAACGTAACGAAAAAATGTGGTAAAGGGAAGTTCACACAGAAAAATTCTTACACCAGTTTATTATTAGGTTTCCAATGACTGCACGCACAGTAAGTTAGTTAGATGGATATTTTGAAGTTAAATAAATTTGAATCTGTAGGTGCAGGGATCGGCACAAGAGAATTGTGGCGAGTTCTGTGTTCACGTCCTGCTACATGCATAGCGTATTTAAAGTGAGAGACAAACGGAGAGATTCACTTACCTACTTAGTTCATTTGTTACCTAAACTTAATAATCATAATAATTTATTTCCAAAACATCTTTTTACATTGTCCACTTAACTAAGATACTACTTCCTAAATTGGTAAAACCTGTGATTTAGGGTTTTGGCCAATTCTTTGAGGTATTTAATAGCTTGTACAGTCGAAGTCACAAGCATGTTCACAACTAGGTGGTAGTACCTTGTGCAAGGTCCGCCCGGATTGCTACCACCATCTTCCTCGCTAATCCTGCCGTGAAGCAGCAGTGCTTGCACTGTTGTGTTTCGGCGTGGTGAGTAAGACAGCCGGTGAAATTACTGGCACGTGAGGTATCCCATCATAGGCCTCTAGGTTGGCAACGCGTCTGCAATACCCCTGGCGTTGCAGATTTTTATGGGCGGTGGTGATCTCTTACTCATTTGATCGTTTGCCATCCAGTCGAATAAAAAAAACCACATCCAAATTCGTTATGCTTATAAATGTGCACCTTATTGTCAGTGTTAGAGAGGCATGTAAAGATACACTTTTGGAAAGAAGTTTCGTCAACTAGAGGTACTTCTACTTCTACATTCTCATGTTTAGCTCTATAGATCTCATATAGGACAGATTTAAGATCAGTATCGTCAGAAAGTTCTAGTAAAACTAAAACTTCACTTTATTATATACATGTATTTTTTTTTCATACATACGTTATCTAATGGAATTTTTACCAGTTTGATCTAGGCTTTATAAAAATTTGCGTTACGTTTTATGGTAACGCCACGTATTTTTTTTATGTTATTTCTATGTCACATTGGTTAAAATTCGCGGCCTTACCCAAACACTAACTATATCTAAACTATATCTACGTTCAGTGGAAGTGTAGAATGCTTCCACCGTCATAAATTTTAAAATAATAATAACAATAATTTAGTTCTGAAATATACATTTCAGGTCAAGTAACCATTAAGCTTTTGGATTTCGAAGGCAAGTTCACGTCTGCCGCCCCCAAAGTTAGCTCACACGCAATAACGACGCATCTACACTTAGTCGCATCTGAAGTCACGCTGATATCTAAGTTATGTCGCTGGCATTGAGCGGCCGCTGGAACTTGGAGCTGCGCCAGAGTCGCCGCCATGTTTGTTTGTCAATAAATGAATGGGCTAAGGCAAAGTAATTACACTTTACCCTGCCACAAAAGTTATGCTGTTCTTCAAGTTTGCATTTATATCCATTTTTACGGGCTTTTTGTATTTTAAGTTTTAACGACAACCGGAAATAACCTATTGGTTTTTCGGTTAGGGAAATTTGTTAGAAACATTTTTTTATCTAATTAGGAAGGTTTAATTCTGTTTCTCTCTAGGGCGAGGTGAGGCCCTAGAGAGAGGTGGGTGGACGATATACGTAGTGTCGCTGGAAAAAACTGGACAAGGAAAGCAGAGGACAGGAAAGCATGGAGACAACTGGAGGAGGCCTATACCCGGAAAGGGGCCTTGACTCATTAAGCTAGATTAATATAATTTAGAATATAGGTTTTTTTCTTTTTGAGTGTACAGTTAAGGAAATAAAGGCTTATTATTATTAATTCTGTTTCTTCTGAACTACCTCTGTACCTATTAAGAACACTGTAATTCGTTTTTTGTTTGGAATACCAACTCTTCAGCGCGCCCAAGATACAGGCACTGCCTAGTTTGGGGCCCGCTGACACTGTATTTTATGTTACACTGTTTCTGAATCAATAAAAACTTTTCTTTCTTTCTTTCTTTCTTATTTAGGGACTGTATTTTTGATTACGTTGTCTTAGAAGTTTGATTTTGTCACTAATTCAACGGGTAGGCTGAAGTACCAAACAAAATGTTCACTTCAGGCTACTGATCTATTCAATCATTGGCGTATCTAGGGTTATTTTCAGGGGCACTGGCCTGGATTTTTGTGTGAAGATATCAATATTATAGAATTTAGAATCGGTAGCCCAACATTCTGGGGTGGCACGGCCCACTCCCCCCCCCATATCAATACGCCTATGTAGCTATTCAACGCGCCTTCTAAGTCAGTGAGCAATAGAAACAAGTAATAATCAAGTATGCAAGTACCGATTGATTAATTATGTATACATCGCATGGTGACGTCACTTCCTAGTCGGCAGGTCTGCGTTACACAAAAGAGTTTGTATTTCCTTACAGAGCATTGTTGCCAATAAAAAAATTTAGACTCCAGAGATAAGAGAAATAGTTATTTGTGTCACAAGGGAGCAAAATGCTGTATTTACGGCGAGGGCGTAAATTGAATCTAGAATGTAGCGAAGGATGCTACAATAGAATCCTGAGCGTAGCGAGGGATTCTAAAGTAGAATCCTAAGCGTAATAAGGGATTCAAGTGTTAGCGCCCAAGATGAAAATAATTTTGCTCCCTAGTGGCTCATACAACTTTTCACACCGAGCATTCATCATCATCATCAGCCCGAAGACGTCCACTGCTGGACAAAGGCCTCCCCCTTAGAACGCCACAATGAACGACAACTTGCCACTTGCATCCACCGGTTTCCCGCTACTCTCACGATGTCGTCAGTCCACCTGGTGGGAGGCCTGCCAACGCTTCGTCTTCCGGTTCGTGGTCGCCACTCGAGGACTTTTCTCCCCCAACGGTTATCTGTTCTTCGAGCGATGTGGCCTGCCATTGCCACTTCAATTTGCATATTTTTCCAGCTATGTCAAAAAGATAATTTAATAAGAAAAAATAATTCTAATATTATTAAAGAACAACAGCATAGAAAATGGCGTGGCTTTACAATTTCAACTTCAAAAAATGGCATTTGCAATAAAACACTTAGAAAAGCCTTGAACAGAAAAGTTGCACTTTGCTCCCTCTCGTCAGGGAGGCAAAGTTACTTTTCTGAAGGAGAGGTGTGAAAATAATATTAAAATTACCCACCTGGAATGTGAAACTACGAGTACGTGAAACTCACTCATAGTAAAATACAAAGGATAACTCACATCATTAATCGAGTTGAATAATTTTTTCTCTGTGTATCTGTTTTCTGTATCGCTTACTATGTCCGGTGCAAAATAAAGAGACTTTGTATTGTATTGTATTGTAATATAACCCAATTAAGGCTGCGTCTCCACCAGAGATGGGCGACTGGATGGAAAACGAGCAAGTGGGTCTCCTGATGGTAAGAGATCACCACCGCCCATAGACACCTGCAACACCAGGGGGATTGCAGATGCGTTGCCAATCTAGAGGCCTAAGATGGGATACCTCAAATGCCAGTCATTTCACCGGCTGTCTTACTCTCCACGCCGAAACACAACAGTGCAAGCACTGCTGCTTCACGGCAGGATTAGCGAGCAAGATGGTGGTAGCAATCCGGGTGGACCTTGCACAAGGTTCTACCACCTGCAAAGCTGGTGGCAACCCAGGCAAAGTCGCGGGCAACAAGTATCTTTTCATAAATAAACTTTAAGTAGGTTTCTCAATTGATAGCATTCCGCTTGACGCAATATGGATATACATACTTATATATTTTTAAGGTTGCTTCCTTCAAATAAAAAAGCCGTCAAAAGTGACGTAAATAATAAAACTGCGTACATTCCCCGCGTCAGGCACCCCTTTCTCGACAGCGTATTTTATATGTCATAGTTGATACAGGCACAGTTCAGTTACCTACTTTAATTTACGAATTAGTTTTAGGTTAAAAAAAAATCGAAAATAATGTCATCTTTAAATATGTTTTTTATGAAAATAAAAGCTTTTGGTTATCATTGGCATTCGTTTTAAGGCAGTGGTGGCCTAGTGGTTTGACCTATCGCCTCTCAAGCAGAGGGTCGTGGGTTCAAACCCCGGCTCGCACCTCTGAGTTTTTCGAAATTCATGTGCGGAATTACATTTGAAATTTGAAATTTTAAACCTGCGAAGCAATTCAATGGTGCGTGTGAAGTTCCCAATCCGCACTGGGCCTGCGTGGGAACTATGGCCCAAGCCCTCTTGTTCTGAGAGGAGGCCTGTGCCCAGCAGTGGGACGTATATAGGCTGGGATGATGGGATTATAAAAAAAAACAAATGTCTTTTTTTTTGGTTATGGGGTGTTATTATTAGATACAATGTTGGGTTTCCAATGCACCGAATTTTAAGCCAATCGTATCATTGGAAATTAAATATCTACAATACAATACAATGACTCTTTATTGTACACCAAAAATAGTAAGATCTAGTAGCAAGACTGGCCATATTTATTTTTACTACACAATTCTTTTTTCAAACCTCTCATTCAGAAAAGTAACTTTTCCTCTCTGACGAAAGGGATCAAAGTGCAGCTTTTCTGTTCAAAGATTAAAGTTTTTGACAAATAATTATCTACCATATTATATTTTTACCCTATGTCGCTACGACTATATGTCAGTCCAAAAGTTATGACGAATCTATGATACGATGTGTCAAAATCCGTCCAGCCGTTTAGGCTGCGGAGACGACCAAAGAAATATACATACGTAGATGTGTAGGTACACACATGTATAGGTTCATATGCTCGAGTCGGGTAAAAAAGCCTAAAAAATATACTCAGCGGTACAAAATTTGGCCCACTCTTCATACATCTATTACTGCATACATTGGAGGGCCAGCTTTTTTGCAGCTCACTATATTAACCCCTCGTATGCGGGAACTAAAAAAAGGACTGCATTCTAGTCTCATCTGTTTTAATAAGCGCAATTCTGCGGATTTAAATAAAAAAAAAAAAACAAAAAGCTAGCCTTAAATTTGACACGGATCCGCGTCATAAGCATACCAGGGGTTAAGATGAACCCACTGCGCCTCGCTCGCTGTGGCGACGCCTCACCCCTGACGCCTCACCCTTCCGCTCCTGTCACCTGTAGACCGTCATCACCTACAGTAATCCCCTATTTAACCTGCTAAAAACTTGCAAATTGGAAATTATGGCTACGGCCGAAAAGTTTTATCAATTTTCCTACAACCCAACCCAACGTATGAACAAGTTTTTATAAAAAAACTACTATGCATGTCTTGTCTTTTTTCCATTGTTATTAATTGTGATTATTTTTATGACGTTATAGTAGATTGCCGAGTGCCGATTTGGAGCCCGAGCGTCAGCGAGGGCTTTAAAAAGCACGAGGGCGATATAAATTACTTAATGCATAGTAGGAATAGTAGACGAAAAAAAAAACTCATGCTAAGCAATTAATAGGAACGAAATGCCAGTAGCACTCGATGATTTTATTTTTGTAAGTTTACATTCGCACTCGGAAAAAGTGTCCACGGGAAATTCGAAGGATTTCACATTTAACCGTCAGTTAAGACTAATCAATGGGTGGTGAAACAGCCCCTAAATCTCGCTCATGACGTCATTCTAGGTACGAAAAATTCGACACGCTAGGTCTCATACAGTTTGAAGCGCTCTTTTCATCTATCTCGATATAAGGTCTGTGCAGCTGATGCAGGCACTTTATTTTTGGTAACGGCGGTAAAAAATTGTAGTTCATGCAGTGCTTAATACTGATTCGCATCCACAGCACAATGGCATTGTTATAGAGGCCATTTAGAGTGTACAGTCGAGCTTGTAACATCCGTAGACCATCATTCGTGGGTCATATAATTTTATTAGCATGTTGCCCGAACTAAGCGGGGCCCTACTTCGTGCTTACAGTAAACTGTGGTTAGTTAATAAAGCCATTAGTTAGAGTAAGTATATCGACATCAGTGACGTTCCGGAACGCTATAATCTGGACATCTTTAAGGTCAAAGTGAACAGACACCTTCTAGGCAAACCTGTACCATCTTAGGCCCATCGTCACCTTCCATCAAGCGAGATTGAGGCCAAACGTAAGACGGACTCGCCCGTGAAGGGTTCCGTAGCAGCAAGTAACATGATATAAAAGTTTCCTTTGTTTTACGATTTATGACGTGTTAAAAAAAACTACTTATGCTGCATGGTAATGTACATCATATATATTTTTTAATTTTATCATTCTTTTATTTTAGAAGTTACAGGGGGGGGCATTTTACCACTTTGGAAGTGTCTCTCGCGCAAACTATTCAGTTTACGCATATGCGAATAATTCGCATCATTTTAAACATTCGCATCAACATTCGCATTCTCATAAAACGATGCGAATATTTTGCGAATGCGAATGTGTGCAAGTCGTGACGTGTTTCGCCTGCGCCGGCCACCGGCCGCCGAGACGCCGACTCGCGCATGTGCAAAGTTCGCCAACCCGTATTACGTGATTAATTTTGACCAATAGACAGCACTTTTACTTTTGACAGTGGCTTGTGATTGCTTGATTAGTTTTGTATTTGAAGTTGAGTTTTTAGTGTTCTCCCTTAAATATTCGCACATTCGCGTCCTAAATATTCGCATCCGCATTCGCGTGACATCCCTAGTTGCGAGGTATATGCTTTTCATTAACGAATAGAAACGCGTCATTTACCTAGCCTCGCTCCGCTCAGCGGTTTCCACTAGAATTGTGCTGTGAACAGTTTAATACATCAGTGGCTGTAAATAACAACAAATACAAAAACAGAATAAATAGTACATTACTGCAGAGGCCATGAAGTAAGGGATTGATGGACGAGTTCTGGGTAGACGGCCGAGTCGTAGACGAGGCCGGATAAAACGAGTCCAGCAATCCCTGTTCTGGCCGAGGTTTGTATAGTGCTTTTCTCAAACAATGTGAGGAAATATTTCATCCATCCATCCATCCATCCATCCGTCCGTCCGTCCGTCCTTCCGTCCGTCCTTCCGTCCATCCGTCCGTCCGTCCATCAGTCCGTCCGTCCGTTCGTCCATCCATCCATCCATCCAACCATCCATCCATCCGTCCGTCCGTTCGTCCGTCCGTCCTTCCGTCCATCCGTCCATCCGTCCGTCCGTCCATCAGTCCGTCCGTCCGTCCTTCCGTCCATCCGTCCGTCCGTCCATCAGTCCATCCATCCATCCATCCATCCATCCATCCATCCATCCATCCATCCATCCATCCATCCATCCATCCATCCATCCATCCATCCATCCGTCCGTCCGTCCATCAGTCCGTCCGTCCGTCCGCCCATCAGTCCGTCCGTCCTTCCGTCCGTCCATCCTTCCGTCCGTCCATCCATCCGTCCATCCATCCACCCACTATCCATCCGTCCGTCCGTCCGTCCGTCCTTCCGTCCATCCGTCCGTCCGTCCATCAGTCCGTCCATCCGTCCGTCCATCCATCCGTCCATCCATCCATCCGTCCGTCCGTCCGTCGCATCGCATCGTATCGCATCGCATCGCAAATGCTTACAGAGTAGTGGTGGTTGGCTGTTTGTAATTTTTCTTTTGTCAGTTTAATGTTAGTAAGCAAATTTAAAAAGTTAGAGCAGCGGACAATAATGGGTTTCATACATACTTCATGGCCTAGGCCAAGAAGTTATGTAGGGAGGTGGTAGGCAGCCATAAATGAGAAACTTCATGTCTCTATTTCGTGATATTAACGCATACATTTCCGAGCATGTTTGAGAAAATAAATATTTAAGTTGGGCCACCATACAACAAACGTTTTTTGTTTGCTCGATATTAATAACGGCAACAGATAGACGCTTGAAATATTCATAGAATATTTAGTCGTTTATTCACTGTAAAAATAAATAATTAAATTAGAATAAAATAAATTTTAAGGGAGTTCCTATACAACAAACGTGTTTTTTTTGCTAATGTCCAATGTTGTATAAATAATGGTACGGAACCCTTCGTGCGCGAGTCCGACTCGCACTTGGCCGGTTTTTTTTTATCTTCAGAGGAAACCGACTAATTAGAAACAGAAACAAGCTGTTATAAATCCAGGCACCAATTTTGAAAGCATTTTCCTCTTAGACTTAGAGCAATAAATCTCACAATCTTACACGAAAACGTACCTCTATTAAAAATGACTTTAAGCGGTACGTGACCAAACTTTCAAGAGGTTTTTATATGAAACCGTGTAACTGTCGCACTCACAGCTGTCAGTTATTTTTTTTTAATCTTAAATTTGAAGGCGGTACTAATCTAACAAAAATCTTTTTTACTTTACTTTCTGTTTTACTTTTTTACTCTACTTAACTTTTTTTGTTACGCTCCGCTACAGTGGCAGATATTAATACAGGTGACTATACATTGCGCAAATAAAGGGTTCCGTTTTCGCTATTTTGTTACGGAACTCTGAATTTTTTTTTCTTTGCTGTACAAAACTGAGAGTGAAAATTGCTAAAGACTATAAAAAACAGGGAACCATGGTTCGAAGCGCCATTCGTTCGTTAAGCTAGTGAACATCTGATTTATCACGATTATTATATCGGCACACGCGCTGCGATAATCGAGCTACACTATTAAAATAATAATGCATTGCTTGTTGCTAATGAACCGGTATCCGATGAGCGCATAGAACGCGCAATGCATAGCGAAACAGAGTAGCAGTAGCGTAAACCAGTGGTCGTCGTAACGAGGGCACCACGTGCTGCGACGTATCGCGAACACTTTCTTCGTAACGAATGGGCGGTGCCGCAAGATACAAGCTACTGTCTAAATTTATAAACTTTTTTATAAAGGCCACTATTCGAGCGTTTGTTATTAATCATTTTAGTGAACACTTTTCCGTAAGTATGGCAGAAGATTCTAATACAAAAAATCGTGTCGTTAATAGTGTAATAGAACGCGTATTTTCATTTTTGTATTTGTGTTTTTCTTTTATTTGTGTTTAGTTTTTTTTTGTTTTAATTTTTCATCGACAAATTACCTAATTGATGGTAAATAGCTACAGCATTAAAATCCATTGCGTGGTTTAGGAGTTCAGTTAAAGAATAAACAGAAAACATACGACAAATTGACGAACGTTTAGACTAGTGAGTGGTTAGAAAACCTTACGGCAAATCATGAAAAATACGACTATTTATTTGTTGTCGAGTCTTGCACGTTTAATGTTTGGTTACGTTATGTGTTTATTATCAACATCATCATCATCATCATCATCATCAGCCTACAGCAGCCCACTGCTGGACATAGCCCTCTTCCATGGCGCGCAACAACACTGTCTTCAGCCCCTCGCATCCATCCGCCAGCGACCCTCTTAAGGTCGTCCGTCCACCGTGCCACAGGACGCCGTGTGATCTTATAATATTTATCTATTTTCTAATACCCAAAGTTTTGCTTAGTTTGATCAATTGATGTCAGTTGCCCCATGAATATTATTTACACGTAGAAAGCAACTTTGTTTGAAACTACTACGTCTTCTTCTTCTTCTCTTTTAAAATATGGCTTTTCTGTCTTAATTAATAGGACAATTTCGCCAGTGTCAAGGTAAACTCTCTTTGAGAGGGACGTTGTACGGTGATTGTAGTTTTTGCAACTTGATAATAAAATTCCAAAACCACGTAGACCACTTGCGAATTAAAAAATGTTAGACACGAGAGCAATATAGAATTTTGGGATCACTGTTCACTGTTAAGGTTAATTGCCGCATAAAACACTATCAAAATTATACTTCAACTAGCCAAAGAAACAGAAATAGCAAAATTAGATATTGTCTACATCCGCCATCTTCGAATGCTACAAATCGAATCGTTTGAAAGTTTTGAAACTACGAAGTTAATAGAAAGGAAATGATAGCTTGTCACTTGCGCCTCAAGCGTGGTCGTTAGTAACGCTGCGCACGCGATTGCGTAAGGTGAAAGAATCGGTAATACACGCTACGGTAAGGCGCGCCGATTCTGAATAACAATCTTTAGTTCTGACATCGTTTGTTTAAATTTTGAGAATAAATAAATTGAACATACACATAAAGTTAAGAAAAAAATAAAAAATTACGTAGCGTTATAAGCAAGACAAGTTGTCAACGCCGTATGAAGTGATTGATTAAACTGATTCTACGAGTATAGGGGTGCCACAAGAATTAAAGTAAATGATTACACACACAGCTATAAAAAGAACTAATTGCACAAAAGGAGAATAAGTAAATGTCAAAATCCTGCTGTCATTACACGACATGTTCTTGTGTGCGTGACCTCAATCCTGGTGGCACTACCTATAGTAATTTTAGCCCGTTATACCCACTCAATTTTAGACTCAAAATCTCAGACTGGCACTTATATTTTTAGTCAATGTTAATTTCCGATAATGCCCTGAATATAATTATGAATGAAAATCTCAAAAGTTTTTTTTTTTTTCAATGGTGTTGTAACTCATATATTTTGACAGACCTTTAAATAAATACACCATATAATAATAATAATAATATTTATTTCAGATTAAAATCCATAGCTCTGTTAGTAGATACAGTCACTCTTATAGACTAAGGGTTAGTAGTACAGTACAAGTCCTATATAAACGACGTGAGTCTCTCAACGACTGGTGCATGTAGGCTCAGCCAATGTTTTATTACTGGGCTGTCCCAACGGTGAGCGACCGTGCTCAGGATGCGGTTGGTGCTGGCGCGCGCGCGCTGCATCGCCGCGGCGCAGCGCTTGCGCATGATAGCTTGGAACCCGTCGATACGCGCGCACGCAAACATACCGGACGCACTGCAACGTCGCCCCAGCCCCATCAGCACCCTAAACGCATTATTATATTGCACTCTCAGTGCGCTGTACGCCCGCTTTGTGTAGCTGACCCACAGGCTGCATGTGTAAAAGGATTGACAGAAGGCTTTAAATAATGTTGTCTTTACTTCCTCAGTACACCTTGCAACCCAGTTTTTAAAACGGTAAAAAAAATCAAGTTTAGTAGCACATTATCACATTATCTAATCACACTCATACCCCAGACGTGTGCGGTCCATTTACTATAACGTGCGTATGTTTTTCTACCAAAGCGACACTGAATGCACAAATCTGAAAATAAGTTTGCGATCTTTTTCCCACTAAGCCTAAACGCGTCGCTTTGGTGAAAAAAATTAAGTGACGTTATTAAGTCTCTTCGTTCCATTCTCCATACAAACGTAGTCCCGGTCTCATTTAAAAACTAAGCAACAGAAATAGATAAAATTTTGTAAGTATAGACTAGACGTAATTATCTATGCCTGTGGTTTTTCAGATTTTCATATAAATGTGTAATATCAAAATTACTAGCTCTTAATTACAGACTAATAAAGCATTTTTACAAAAATCGAAAAAACTACAAGCATAGAAAATATAATGAATATCTTGATTGTGAAATATCACTGATTTCTGTGCTATACTTTTCGTATAATATGAGCACAACGAAACCCAAAATTCATCCGCCCAAATCTTGAAAAGCCTACAGCTATCTCGGTATAAATTACGGACGTCGTTGCGGAAGGCATGGGGGGACGGCTGCGAGCGCTTATGTCACGAGCGATAAAGACAGCAATATCCCAAAAGAATACCTAACGCGGCCGCGCGGCCGGCAGGCAAACCTCTTAATCTGAAGAATGATCGTCGATTGATCAGAATAAGGCGCCGGCGCCCGCGCTGATGGGAAACGGTTGTTTAATTTTTATTGTTAATTGGAGCTGTAAAATTTCCTGAATAGCGATGTCACAGGAATTGTAGACTTTTTCTTTTTTACCGACAATTCCGAATGGCCGAAGAAATTCCTTTTCCTCTAAGGTTCAATGCACAGGCTTCGATCTAATCTGTCCAACATCATCCTATCAGCCACAGGAAGTCCACTGTTGGACATATGCCTACCCCGATTTCTGAAGCTTGACCTGAGAATTTCTCACAAAAGCAAGCAAAAATGAACTTTTATTGCATTGTATTTCCATAAAGAATAACGTTCCTTTTTACAGATTACTGACTTTCTGAGTTTAATATACAGCGTGTATTTTTGATACTACCTCAAACTGTAACCAGACGAAGATTTAAGTACTGTGAACCGATATCAAAACAAATTGTTAATTTAAAATTAACTACCAGAGCGTAATTAATTTTTGAAATATTTTCGAGCAGCAATGTAATGCGTACAATAATTTGCTACGAGAGAGAGAAACGTTTTGTGACAGCTGTCACGTCAGCAAGTGCGACGTTTTGAATAAAAACAAAGCAGTATCACTTAGTGATACATTGCGTGCTAATTAATTTTGTAAGGAAAATAATAAATCTTTTTTTTTACTAAAACATAATAAAATGTGATTATTAAGGCCTTCACTAACTAACTTTAAAGTTTGAGGTAGTATCAAAAATACACGCTGTATTTTATTTGTGCTTACTTCTTTCCAAATTCCATATTTCTAATTATGCCAACGGAATATTGTATTACCTATGTTTAAACTTTCATTAGTCTCAATCATAACAATTATTTCGCGACTTAATAATAAATACTAGGTGCAAATATTTTTGATAGAATTACCTCGACGCTTTGACCACATTGCAGTCGCAGTGGTGGCGAGTTGGCCACAGTCGTTGCAATGTGGTCAAAACGTCGAGATATTAGTTAGGAATATTAAATTGTTATTAAAATTATTACTATTATTAATGAAAAGATACGTAAAACGAGGGGCGCCGACACAGCCCAGCAAATTAGCTCGTTGAAGTGGCAATGGCTGAGCCATATAGCACGAAGAACAGATGGCCTTTAGGGCCAAAAAGTCCTCAAATGGAGACCGCGGATCAGCAAGCGCAGCGTAGGACGTTCGCCAACGAGTTGGACAGACGACCTGGTTAAATCTACGGGTCCTCATTGGATGCACGCCGCTTCTAACCGGAGCTACTGGAGGTCTATGGGGGAGGCCTATGTCCAACAGTGGACGTCCTACGGCTGAGATGATGATGATGATGATGATTATATGATATGAGACGACCAGATGGTCTAGTGGTTAGAGAATCTGACTACGAAGCTTGAGGTCCCGGGTTCGATTCCCGTGTCGGGGCAGATATTTGTATGAAAAATACGAATGTTTTTTCTCGGGTCTTGGGTGTTTAATATGTATTTAAGTATGTATCTATGTATGTATCTTACTTTGGGACTAAGTCAATTGGTGTGAATTGTCCCATGATATTTTTATATTTCATTTCATTCATAAACTCAAAACATGCAATCCCCCTGGTGTTGCAGATGTTTATGGGCGGTGGTGTTCTCTTACCATCAGGAGACCCACTTGCTCGTTTGCCATCCAGTCGAATAAAAAAAAAAACACATGACCTTGTAACTTGACATACAGAGAATATGCAATTTACCTCACGCTTCCAGAAAATTGATTTTGTATCTAATTTTAATTGAGCTAATTATTTTTCAATTTACCCGTCTGCCAATCAGTAGGGACCTTGATGCTTGGTATTGTTGTAACATCCGGTGAAATATGATGAACTAATGGAACTAATGTCAGGGTTCTAATGGCTGCCGTTGATATGTATTAAATGGTTTTTAGGGTTCCGTACAACACCGATCAAGGAGCTCTTATAGCTTCTCCATGTACATTGAAACTGTTAGTGGTAGAAAGCTTTAATTTTGCATGAGTGTAATAAGTAATATTCATCACGCAGACAAGGTTGTAAGATAAGATAATTTGTTATATCATTTACAGTAACAACAAGATAACTAGGATATGTGTTACAAAAGTTCTCCGTAAAGCAAAATTATGAAAAAAATGGGAGTATCCTATCCAACACAACACGGTTACTCAACAGTGTATAGTTTTATTTTCTCATCTAAACCCGCATAGTGTGGTATAGGGCTCTTAAAACATTTTAGAGTTGCTAACTTAATTTTTCGTAGCAGGAATTCGTTTCAAAAATATTAAGCTTCAAACGTAAAGTGCTAATATTTGTTAGAGTTAAGTATTCTCCCTGTATACCCTCCTTGTACTAGTTAAATTGTGGCTTCAAAAATCTAAAATATATACCTATAACTAATTTAAAGGAAAAACTATTAAGGATTAGTAGGCTTAACAAGTTATAGTCGATCGAAACTTAATATTGATATTTGCCGCATATTACGGAACCCTAGTCAGCGCCTGGCCCGACACGCACTTGACCGATTTTATAACTCCGTTGCGTGGTGTTCTTGCGTGATATTGCTATCGTTTCAGATTGGAGTATTATGATTAAGGTCACAAGGGTAATGTATGTACTTATATAAACTCTTTATGCACGAAAACATTTTAAAACAAAACTGTAGTTCCATAAAAACAAATATAAAATAATTCATCTTTATTATTATTATCAGAGCAATAGTAGCTTTATCTGTCCTCCCATCCTCTTTGCGCGTTAGCCACTAAACAAATTAAGATGAAATTTTGAACAGAAATAGTCTGTTAAAGACGCTGGAGGACCGGCATCTCAAACAATCCTTCGCATGTTTAGAATGAAACTGACATAATTCGAAATATTCTCATTTCCAAAATAAACCTTGTCCTACTAATAAGTATTATATTAAATTCGAAATTTATAAATTCGAAAGTTTGTAAGTCTGTTTGTTGTTTGTTTGTTACTTCATCACGTCTAAACCACTGAACCGATTTAGATGAAATTCGGCATACACATAGGTTGAATCCCGGAGAAGGACATAGGATAGTTTTTATGCCGGAAAATTGCATGGGTATACCGGCTAGTAGTAAACAAAATCTGTATAAAATATTTCGAATTGTGTCTGTTTCATGCTCAAGATATGATAGTTCAATCAATGTTAATGCAATACGTTTGACACACATCAATTTTGTATCAGATAATGCAATTTGGTAATTAGATTATCTGATACAAAATTGGTGTGCGTCAAACGCATTGCGTTAAACGCAGCGTTTATCGCATAAAACAACGAGCGCTTTAATATAATGCTCGGGTTTTCTGATTCAAATGAGAAAGAAAAAGAAAAGCGATTTAAAATTATTAAATTAAAAAGTTCAACTCACGATTAAGCCAGGGACGGTCCGGCTAGTATCAATCTTTTCGGATTATCTTTCTCATAGGTTTCGATATGTTTCACGAGAGTTAAAGTAAAATTAAGAAAATCAATATTTTTTTCACACTTCTCAACGCTTCAAAACGTTCAAGGCTATTCTAAGTGTTTTATTGCAAATGCCATTTTTTGAAGTTTATAATTGTAAAGCCACGCCATTTTCTATGCTGATTGATCTTAATAACATTTAGTTTTTTTTTTAAGTTTCTTAATGCTCGGTCTGAAAAGTTGTACGATCCTCTCGGGAGCAAAATTATTTTCATCTTGGGCGTTGACACTTGAATCCCTCATTACGCTCAGGATTCTACTTTAGAATCCCTCGCTACGCTCAGGATTCTATTGCAGAATCCTTCGCTACAATCTGGATTCAATGTACGCCCTCGCCGTAAATACACCATTTTGCTCCCGTGTGACACAAATAACTAAGTATTTGAGTTTCGAATGACATTAGCAAACTATGTTAAATGAAAGTTAATCCGGATAACTCACCTCTAAAATCGAGTTGTGTGTGTGTGTGTGTGTGTGTCCGAAATTGGCAAACTAGTTTAAGTGTACCTATGTATGTGTGTGTACTTGTTGCTTTTAAACCGCGCTTACAAAACGAAATGTTTAAAAGTTTCTTCTTTTAACATTTCGAATACTAAACTAAACACGTACATTTCATATAAGCCAGCTGGCCATTTTGGAACAAACACGGCTAACACGGTTTCTTTATGTAAACATAACCTCAAATCGCGAAGTTGTGTCACTTTGCCTACAATTTTGTAATAACGTTTAATAATGAAAATTACGTGTCATTGCGTTAGCAATAGGTACTATCGAAAAATTGAATTGTGACCCACTGTAGAACCTTTTCGTAGAAAAAGACAATTTAATTTTTGGGATAATAATGGCCCCATCGAACGATGCGATGATTCCGCCAATGTCGAGGTTTATTAATTTAAAAAAAAAAGTTTATTTTCTTAACTTAACGTAAGTACAAACAATGTGGCCGGCACCCCCTGGTAAGTATGACAATACTTGTGTTAGGGGGCTCCGCTACTTCCCGCAGTTGTCGACGAATTCAAAAACAAACACTATTTTTTATTTAAATATACATAGCAAGTTAGCAAAAAGAAACTCTCAAGCAGAGGGTCCTGGATTAAATCCTGAGCTCGCACCTCTGAGTTTTTCGGAATTTATGTGCGAAATAACATTAGAAATTTACCATATAAGCTTTACGGTGAAGGAAAACATCATGAGGGTAATTGCACATACCTGCGAAGCAATTCAATGGTTTGTGTGAAGTTCCCAATCCACACTGGGCCCGCGTGAGGACTACGGCCCAAGCACTCTCGTTCTGAGAAAAGATGATGATCAATATGATGATGATGATGATGATGATGATGATGATGATGAAGAAGAATTTATGTGCAAGCGTAAAAAAACTAGTCCAGTTGACCAAATCCTTGTGCAGGACGCCATGATTTGCACATAAAGGTTTTATGCTATCAAAACTTCTTACCAACTTGCGTCACTCAGCTGGAACGTGACGAGGGCAAATTAATTACTTCACAAACCTAATTAGTTTTCGTTTGGGTTATTAAAAGTTTGGACGGCCGTCAGTCATTGTAGAAAATTTTATTTGTAGCGAAGACTCTTTAATGTTTTATAGGGCTGAAAGCGCCAAACTTGTGTATTGAAACAATCGTGGGTGATTAATTAGTCAGTAAATAAATTACCTACAGAATCACAGTCAATACAAAAGCGCCCAGAGACACCTGCGGCACCAGGGGGTTGCAGATGCGTTGCCAACCTAGAGGCTTAAGATGGGATACCTCACCTCAAGTGCCAGTAATTTCACCGGCTGTCTTGCGCTCCACGCCGAAACACAACAGTGCAAGCATTGCTGCTTCACGGCAGGATTAGCGAGCAAGATGGTGGTAGCCATCCGGGCAGACCTTGCACAAGGCCCTACCTGCAAATATAATCTACTTATACCTCGTTGAGTTTCTAGCCGCATTTTTCTCAACAGAGTTATTCTGAATCGGTGGTGGATTTTATCGACATTCATAACTGCTTGTTATAGTATAAATTGAATAAAGATATTTTGACTTTGACTATTCGCTTCTTGAGCGAGAAAATAATCAAGAGCTAATCGCTTCCTCTCCGACGACGGTAGGGCTGTTACCTTAGTTAGTGGTGTAGATAAATCGAAGCCGTGGCGTGTTAACGTGTCTGTGTTGGACTTGGACGTTCTCGTATATAGTATATGTATAAAGGCCAAGATAATTACGTACTCGCTTCTCGCCGCTCGTTGTTCATCGTCGGTTGTGGGACAAGTTTTGAACATGAAACTACCGTGAGACTCACTCATATTAAATATAATTTTAAATAGAATTTTAGTCTATAAATGCCTTGATTTGAATGCATAGGGTCCAATTAACTTCAAACACAAAGGCTTAATCAGAATGCGGTTTAATCACTCTGTTTAGTATTACTAAAACCTTTGTCATTGGAACCTAGTTTCTGAACGATCCTTACCTTTTGTTCGTTCATGTTGTTGTCTATGGCAATGGCGGCACAGCGGTATGTGTGCTTAGCTCATGTGTTCTTTTCGTTTATTTTAATAAAACTACAGTGACTAAATACTCATGGATTTTCAATATAATTACATAGTGAACATAAACATAATCTTCATCATAAAGTATGGTCCTTCGAGTTTGTAAAAAACATAATTTATCGAATATAACAGAAAAAACAAAACGGCAACTACAAGCAAGATGGAGACCGAACAAAAAGAAAAATTATCAATTCTAATAAAAAGGAGAGGTACAATAAAAGGAAAAATAACGAGAATGACAAATTACATAAATAACTTTAACAAAGAGACTGACGACTTAAACGAAATAAAAGCGAGGAGCACAGACCTACAAAAAGTTATGGAAGACTACGAGAACGTACAGAGTTCAATCGAAGAATATGCAACCGCTTCTGATCGGGAATATGAAGAAGAAAGAAGCTCTGTTGAGACCAAATACTATTCTTTGAAATCCAGTATGGAAAGACTTCTAGATTCACCAATTAGTAACTCTTCCCAACATTCAAACAAGAACTACTACATGTCAAGCCCCTGGTGAAGCTGCCGCAGTTGGAGCTACCAACATTTCACGGCGAACTCAAGGAATGGCCCACATTCAAAAATCTCTTCACGTGCGCAGTGGACAGATCTAATATTCCCACACTACAAAAGTTTCAATATTTGAAGACCGCTTTGAAAGGAGAAGCAGCTGGACTGGTTAGCTCGCTTTTGATATCCGAAGAAAATTACAGTAAAGCTCTAGAAATACTCACAACCAGGTATGAGAATAAAACAATTATAGTGAACCATCACCTAAAGAATTTCATAAACTATCCTACAATAACAAAAAGTAATTTAAAAGAATATTTAACTGTACTGCAACAAAGCTTAGACTCACTTAAAGCATTGAGTATACCAGTGGACACTTGGGATGTAGTCATTATTTTCCTCATAACGCAAAAACTTGATAACTCCTTAAGAGCTGCGTGGGAAATAAATAGGAAAGACTCTTCAATTCCTACACTTACTGAGCTGTTGGAATTCTTAAACTTAAGAGTCACAGCTTATGAATTGATTAATGACAGGGTACAAGAAAAACCTCAACAATATTTCAAACCCACACACAAAGTGACACATTTGACTACTAGCCCAGCCACTACTATGCCCAATGTTCAGTGCACTATGTGTCAAGGTCAACATTATTTGTACAAATGTCCTACTTTTCTGGAATTAACTGTGGACAAGCGCATTGAATTCATTAAATCACAAATGTTATGTTACAATTGCTTACAGCCTTTTAACAATAAGCACAAGTGCTCAAGGAAACGATGTTACATTTGCAATGGCAGACATCACTCAATAATACACATGGAAAACCCTCCTAGAAAGGTAAATACCTCTATGGTAACACACACATATACAAATCAATCCTCAGGTTCTATTCCTAGGTTCTTACATAGTGGAACAGCACAACCACAAGTGCATGCTAACATACATCCTACTACATCCTTACAATCTAACACATGCATACCGCAGTCTTATTCTACACAAGACTCAACACATATAAATAAACACAACACAAACATGCAGTCTACATCTAAACAGGACTCAACACACTATATACAAAAAACACAATCAGACACACATACAACGCCATCAGCAGTGTTATTCTCTAATGCTAAAACTAATCAGATATTGTTATCCACAGCAGTGATAAAAGTTCAAGACTCATCTGGTAGCTGGCACAAAGCACGGGCACTCTTGGATTCGGGAAGTGAAGTACATCTTGTTACTCGCAGGCTAGCTCACTCCCTACAATGTAAGTTTTTACAAGATACTCATATTATTCAAGGAGTTGGAGACTCAAGCAAGCAAACGCAATTGTGTATAAACACAAACATTGCATCAAATCATACTGATTACAGCACAAATTTAAACCTCATAGTAATGGATAAAATTACAGTTCCCTTGCCACATAACTACATTGATGTAGCATCATGGAACATTCCTGCCAAGCAATTAAAGATTCTTGCAGATCCCAAATTTTACATACCGGCAGACATTGACTTGCTCATTGGTGCGCAGTTATTCTATTCATTGCTATTATCTGGTCGCATAAGCTTAGGTAATAATCATCCTCAGTTGATAGAAAGTGTCTTTGGCTGGATAGTATCAGGTCCTTTGGTAGTGGACATACCTAGTACCAACAACTTTCAAATAAGCTTACATTTAGCAAGCCAACCCATAGAGGATGTATTAGTTAAGTTTTGGCACCAAGAAGACATATCAACAAAGTCAGTACATACACCTGAAGAAAAATATTGTGAAAAACTATTTATAGAGACCACATCTCAAAGTAATAAGGGTCATTTTACAGTGGAATTGCCAATTTTACAAGATAGAGTTCAAGAATTAGGTAATTCATTTAACGCAGCCTACCGCTGTTTGTTACACTTAGAAGCGAGGTTTCAAAAGGATCCCACATTATATACACTTTATAAAAACTTCATTGATGAATATGTGGAATTAGGTCATGCAGAATACATTAATAATTTTCAGCAATCAGATAAACTTGCTTCATATTATTTACCACACCATGCAGTGATCAGACCTGAAAGCAGATCCACAAAACTACGTGTTGTATTCAATGCTAGTGCAAAGACTTCTACAGGGACATCGCTTAATGATATTTTATTAGAAGGTCCAAACATATATAATGATGTTCTAGATATAATACTTAGATTCAGAATGTACAAATATGTGTTTTCATCTGACATAGTTAAAATGTTTCGCTGTATATTCATAAAGCCGGAGCAGTGTGCCTTTCAAAGAATTTTATGGCGAGAGTCAAAGTCATCACCATTAAAGTGTCTGCAGCTGTCAACAGTTACATATGGCACTAAGTCTGCACCATACTTAGCTTGTCGAACACTAAGACATTTAGCTGAACAAAACAAACAGGACTATCCATTAGCAGCCGATGTTATTATCTCCGATTGCTACATGGACGATTTCCTGTCAGGACATGACACAATTGAAGGTGTTCAACAGACCTGTAAACAATTAGTTCAATTACTTGATAAAGGTGGATTCAATTTGCATAAATGGACCACTAACAATCCAGAAACTTTAGATTTTCTGCCAAAAGAACAATTTTCTAAGAACTCAACTAATGATTTGTCACCTAACAATGTGATAAAGACACTTGGTCTTCAATGGGTACCATTTCAGGACACTTTTCAAATATCAGTACCAGATTTCAAAGAAATAAAATGCACAAAAAGAAATGTACTGTCTACAATTGCACAAATCTTTGACCCACTAGGCATCTTAGCACCCGCTACTATCTTAGTTAAAATCCTTATGCAAGACATTTGGAAATTAAACATAGATTGGGATAATGTTATCACAGAAGATCTGAAAAATATGTGGTTATCATTCCATAAAAATCTCAAATATTTAAAAAATATAACAATACCCAGATATTATTTTTCAGATGTTCCCAAAGAAATCACAATTATTGGTTTTTGTGATGCCTCACAAAAAGCTTATGGAGCTTGCATTTATTGTAGAGCAACTTATTCAAACAAACAAGCTACATGTACATTATTAATGGCTAAAACAAGAGTAGCTCCCATAAAGACACAATCTCTCCCACGTTTAGAGTTGTGTGGAGGTTTATTACTTGCCAAGTTAAAAAATAAAGTTACTGAAGTTTTAAGTAAGTTCACCATCCAAAGCATTCACTTATTTACTGACTCTTTGATATTATTGCATTGGATAAGGTCCCCTTATAGAAAGTTACATACCTATGTTTCACATAGACTTATGGAAATCATAGAGCTCACAGACATAAAATCCTGGAATTATATAAATACTAAGGAAAATCCAGCAGATTGTCTCACAAGAGGTATATCCCCACAGAACTTACAGCACCACACTCTGTGGTGGAATGGTCCGAATTGGTTAGTACAAGACCAAAAAACTTGGCCCATTTCTTGTCCCTCTACTGTCAGTGAGACTAAACATAGTATAGATTTAGGAAATGAAACACTGAACCAACCAGTAGTAACAACTATAACACAAGTGTCAAAGCAAGATCTAGATTTTTATGATCTTTTTCATAATTATTCTGATTTCCCTAGACTAGTTAGAATAGTAGCATATATATTTAGATTCATACATCACACAAAAAATAAACAAAACCACAAACAACGCATTTATTGTCAGTAACAGACTGGAATAATGCACATAATCTTATTATAAGAATAGTTCAACAAAAACGGTTTCCGAGAGAATATAAAGAATTAAAAGATTTAAAATCAATTAAATCACAGTCCACACATTTACACTCAAACACACAAAACATGTACACATTCAAGAGTAGTCCACTCAGGAACATAATCCATTCCTGGACGACTATAATATAATTCGTATAGGAGGTCGCATACACCATGCACACATTCCATATAATCAAGCACATCCCATTATACTCCATCCAAAGAACACATTACTACACTTATAGTTACGCACTATCACTCACGGTTACTTCACTCAGGCATTCAAAATACTTTAGCCAACTTGCGACTCAGATATTGGCCACACGTTATTAGAATCTGTTTGTGAATGAATAAACATTGCTTTGTGTTATGCTTTGATGACAAAGTTAATCTGTAAAATTAAATGGGGAAAAGTAATCCTTTGAACCATTCCGATACATTACGATGAATACTCGTACATAGTAACAACTATTACTAAATATTATAAGCTTTATATACTGAAAGGGTTATAAGAAGCCGTGGTGGCCTAGTGGTTTGACCTATCGCCTCTCAAGCAGAGGGTCGTGGGTTCAAACCTCGGCTTGCACCTCTGAGTTTTTCGAAATTCATGTGCGGAATTACGTTTGAAATTTACCACGAGCTTTGCGGTGAAGGAAAACCTCGTGAGGAAACCTGCAAAAACCTGCGAAGAAATTCAATGGTGCGTGTGAAGTTCCCAATCCGCACTGGACCCGCGTGGGAACTATGGCCCCAACCCTCTTGTTCTGAGAGGAGGCTTGTGCCCAGCAGTGCCCAGCAGTGAATACTGAAATTCAATTCAAAATAGTCGAAATGAAAAGTAGAGTGTCTAACTCGGGTGAAATTACCCCTTTCCCCTCGAACTATAGAAAACTATAGAAATATCTCAGGTGAAATGGGTCACTTTCCACCCTTGGTTATCAATCTACTATTTCTTCCAACTATGCTTTAATTTCATCATGACCGCACTAAATACCCAGCACAAAGCGGGACTTTTCTGCTCTAGAGCAGAAAAAATGTATTGATGCCGTCTCCGTCTAATCGAACAAAACAAATAGAGACGGCATCACATTTAACCGTGAGTTAAGACTAATCAATGGGTGGTGAAACAGCCCCTTAGTGATGGGAAATCAAGACCGCACGGTACCGATTCAAAATTTCAAAGGCGGATTTTTCAAAGCGCACGCGCATTTAGGTCGGACAAAACTTTGACCATGGATCAAACTTTTTAGGTACGTAAACTACGTTACGGTCTATCTCGATATAAGTCTGTGATCAGCTGAGATGCACAACTGCAGTTTATTTATTATTATCATTAATAATAAACCATTTATTTAAGGCTACCCGACCCATACAAACCTTTTAAGTTTAAACAAGAGAGTTTTTTTCTAAGTTTTTTAATGACTATCCACGCAAACATTGAAGCCTTAAAAACAAGTAGGCACATGCCTATATACAACACGCCCATAAAACAATATTCCCAAAACATTTTAAACTGTGAACACACCTTTATTAGGCGTAAACATCGGGAATACTCTGACCGTAAACAAACTGATAAGGCCGCGTTCACACACACCGTAAAATATTTTTATACCCAGTGGGTCAGTTTACGACTTTTCCCAGGAAATTGGTGGGCACAATAACTTTTGGCTGGCAACCCCGGATTACGTTCTACAGGGATTTCAGTATATTTATACTGTTTATTGTGGAATGTATTGAATTTCGATATGTTTTAATAGGGTTGTTTTATTCCAGTTTATAAAATAAGAAAATAAAAATGCGGATTTTATGGTTCAATCAGCGCCGCGCGATGAATCTCGTGCTGAAGCGTATGACCTGAAGTGCGTCAGTCTTACATGTTAACTTGATGAGGATGGATAATGTCTTTGATTAAAAAACAAATACAGTGTAGTCCGTTTAGTACGACTTCGCATGTAACAACCAATCATTTAAGCGACGTAAGTGTAGGCATATATTTGGTTTTAATATGAGCCACCATGAAATTACATCCGTTACTTTAGTACGGCGTCCGGTTAGTACGACGTAATATTGCCAGTCCCTTGGCCGTCGCTACAACCGGATTCTACTGTATGTAATGACCCGTGATTAGGGTTGCCATATGAAAAGTTCGAGAGTCCGGAGAAAAGCCTCAGAATTTAAATAAAAATAGATTTATCGCAATATCAGAGAGCAAGACGTCGAATAAAAGAACAACCGCATGCTTTCATAATAGGAGTAAAGAGGACATAAAGTGCGTATGCTGCCGCTACGGATTATTTTTTCGGTTGTTTTGTAAGCATTAGGACGCATTTTTACTTATTAAATCATTATTTCTGTATGACTAAAATTACCTACTTTAACGTTTCGGCCACATTGCAGCGGTCGTCGGCTGTGATCACATCAAGTAGACCTGCCTAATTATGTTCCAAGTGAATAAGTAATTAGAAATGAAAGAAAGAAAGAAGACAGTGATTCACTAATACGGAAGACACACAAATACAATGAAATTTACACAATTACACACAAATAAATAAAAAGAAATACATGAAAACACACATGAAAAAAGTAACATAATACACAAAAATAAATAAATGACTGAAAATCGCAAATCGCTTGAGAATTAGCTGGAAGAGATCCTTTTATGTGTTCGCTTTTGAACATATGTTTTTTAGTGTAATCTGTTTTTTAATTTGTTTTATGTACAATAATGAGTTATGCATACATAAACATGAACAATATAATTGTCGCCCGTCAAAATTTTACTGTTAAGTCTACAATATCACTTTTTTAAATTAAAAAACACTACAATTTGGCCGCTTTCAAGTCCAGGGTGAATGAGCATTTACTAGGCAAGCGTGCTCCATCGTAGGCCTCATCCTCGCTTTCCATCAGGCGTGATTGTGGCCAAACGCAAGCCTATACTGTATAAAAAAAACTTGTATATATAACATTAAGGCAGGTTTTCTAATGTGAACCCACACTGTCACGCTAATCTTCACCAGCTTAGACATAAACATACGTAGCCTTTTACCTAACCTTTAGTCATGGATATCAAAGTACATATGTCGCGGCTAAGCGCGAATTATGCCTGAAGGTGAGCTAACCTTAAACTGTAATTGACATTGTATTGGTAACACTGGCAGTATAATAAAGTAATTGTTTTATGGCACTTGACAGCTGTCACTAGTTTGAATTTTAACAGTCGAAAATAAGGCGGGACTGATAACGGAATAGGACATTAACTTGAATAAAGAGTATGTAAGGAGGATAGGAAAGAAGTTGCTCATTACGTTAGTGCATCCAGTAAGAGAACAATCACTGGTGAGTTCCTTAAGCTTTTCCTTACATATCTAATGTCCGTTATAAAGCAATATGATCAAGAGAATAACACTAATCGTGATAAGTAAAGTTTGTATGACAAGATTGCTTGTTGAGCTTTCATAGTAATTAAATGTAATCAAACCTTTGTATAGAACCGTGTGTTGGTTCTGGTGGTTTGGGCTGGCTGTGAGGGGATTTGTTGGGAGGCCAGTGGGCGGAAGCCCGATTTCCTCACATACCCACTTGAGGGTATGTGATAGTAAACGAGATTAAATGATCTAAGAGTTATATCTAAAGTTCACGAACAGTGTTCATCTGATGATCATATTATTAAACTAGTATATGGCGATAGTTGTAGGTATATTGCGAAGCTATACCATGAACCCCGTAAGGACGTCGCCACATATTTTGGTGGAGATGGCTGGGATACTTTGACTTTACCAAGTGGAACAGTGTTAATTTGGCACACAGAATTTCGCGATTCAATCTTCAAGCCTCGCTGCTGTAGTGTCAGTATACATTGAACAGTTAGAATTCTTTGTATGTATGATCAGGGCGCAGGCCCGCTGACTGCCAATTTTGCGAAATTTAGAGGGAGTTCCTCGTGGGCAGACTCAGTTATCAGTTATCATATGTGAGAGGCGCTTCCTCACTGACAGGCAGAATGAGAGAACGGTGAGCCATAGTGTTGGTTATAAATGGACAGAGGGCGTAAGCCCACTGACTTCCAATTTTGCGAAATTTAGAGGGAGTTCCTCGTCGGAAGAGTCAGTTCATAATAATCCATTTTAGTAGAGGTACTGCCTCACCAACAGGCTGCCAATAATAAAAGTCATTGCTTAAGAAAAATCCTTGGCTTCAGAGGGCTAAAGTAGATGTCCTGTGCGATTGTTAATGAAAACAGTAATTAATGCAGGAGTTGCAAGGTTGGTTATTAAAGAGCCGTAAAATTCTTAGCATGAAACGAGGGTAAGTTGTTGATTAAATTCGCGGTTTAAAGATATTAACAAAACTAAAGAGATTTCCTGCTTGGTAGAGTAAAGTGCAGCCCGGACGGAATTTTAATTAAAAAGGGTCAGTCATGATTTTGTCTTATGAAAAGAAGGCGATTGCCAAGTTGGACAGGTATAGTGTTCCGTGAAATTTAATTCCTTGGCATAGAAGGCCATATTTAAGAGGTGACAGTGACAGTAAAGTTGACCAAATAAGCATAAAATTCCAAGCATAGAATCAACAGCTTTTGCCATTTTGTAAAAAAAAAAAAAAAAAATGTCGACAGATTGTGTCGGTCGCATTATTTATTGACGTAACTTAGCCAAAGTACGGACTAGCAATTTAAAACGATTTTATTTATTTAGTCTTTCAATTTTCAATTTATTCTGATAATATTTGAAAGATATCAAAATACTTTTATTTTTATTTCACTTCATTAACGTTATCGGTTCGTATGAATTTATGTTTGAGCGTGTGGGAGCTGCTTTACAATAGTAACACTTGTGTACGTTCGGATACACAATACACGGTAAGTACAAGTTTACGATTTCTTAGATATAAGATGAATGATAATAAATAAAAGTATATCAATAAAAGGCTAACTGGTTTTATTTTATCTTTTAAGATATTGTTATTTAACTACTGAAGATTATTCTAACGTGTTTTGGATAGCCGCCGTTTTATTTTTATTTTTGGTAATATAGTGAACGAAACTGAATGTGAATGGTGAACTTTAGAACACAAGGTATCCGAACGCGCACCGTCGAGTCTTCGGTATACCCGCGCACCCTCGTAGAAAAAAAAATGTTTTGTTCAGTTCTTGGTGAAAAGAATTTATTTTCAGAATTAATCGCTTACATCGAACCGAATATTAATAAATATAAAAGTCGTTATTATAAGTGGTGTGGTCTAAAAGGATTAACAATTTGTGAAATTGCAAGATAAGAAAGTACTCTCTGTTCATCGTTGTAAACCATCGTTGTAAGTTATTGTTGTCTTGATAAAATCAGATCAACACAGTACTTTGGAAGTAAAAGGATTGGAATATTAGTAAAATTTTACTTTCCAATTAATTTCAGGTCAACGTAATTCGAGAGTATTCGTGTATAATAAGGATTAGGATTAAGGAGTACGGGTCCGTCCGAATAATTTTGTTCTCTACGAATAGCTGAAACCATCAGCCAATCTAAAGGTAGGAAGTCTAAAGTAGATAATCTAAAATAGCATTTTATTGTAAGAAGTTAATTTAAGTGATATAAGGTGATAAGTGGTTTAATTTTTCTCATTAAAATTTCAGTCGGCTTCACAATGGAACAAGCTTTACGAGCTAGGCTCGCGTTGAGACAAAAACACCTCTGTGATCTCATTGAAACGGCCAAAGCAATGCTGGAAAGCGAGATCGGCATTCCCTCATTCAAGTTTCTCAAATGTGTCTGAAATTAAAGACTGCTATTGGGGCATTAGAAAAGGAAACCTTTTTATTTATAGATAAATGTCAGGATGAAGAAGGTCTAGTTCCCCAATGCACCGAGGCGCAAATGATGGGTGAGGAGGTACTAGCAAGTTTAGAGGCTGTAAGTCAGGTAAATGTAGCAGAAAAGACAACAGCAGAGCAAGTGTCAAGATTGCCGAAACTTGACTTATGTAAGTTTAACGGAGATATTTTAAAATGGACTGAATTCTGGGACAAGTTTGAGGCTAATATCGACTCTAGGAACTTGAAAGATGTGGACAAGCTGTCTTACCTATTAAGTACGCTAGAAGGTGCAGCGTTAGAAACGGTAGAAGGCCTAGGTGCCACAAATGCCAACTATACAATAGCTGTCGACGTCTTGCAGAAAAGATATGGTGCGAAGGACAAAGTAGTTGATGCTCACTATGCTGCGATCAATAATTTGACTGTCGCAGCCAACCTGCCAAGTGAGTGTCGACGTAATCTCAACCATATTGAGAAGCACCTCAGGATTCTTGCGGCATACGGAGAAAATATTGAAAGTAATCACCTGAGAGTTGCAATAACCTCAAAATTTCCGGGACCTGTTCTTTACCAGGTGAAGATTTTGTCCAAAGACAGTAGGATCGCAGAGCTCAGGGACTGCTTGGAGAAAGTGATCACTGCTATGGAACATTCCAGTGCACCTATACCATCTAGCTCGACGAATATTCCACTTGAAACATCTACAGAAGCCTTGCACGTTTGTGAAAATCGACTAAGCAAACGCTTCATTAAGCCGAGGAAGTATGAAGCCCAAAAAGTGAATTTCACACTGAACAGGAAGAGGAAAGATGGGAAAAATCAAGGTCCCCAAGAGAAGAAATCAAAAAAGGAATGTGTATTTTGCAGTGAGGAACATTACAGTGACCAGTGCGAAAAATACAGCACTGTTATGGAAAGAAAACAAAAATTGGGTAACAAATGTTATGTCTGCTTCCGAGAAGGACACAGGGCTAACAAGTGTATCAGGATTCCTCGGATAAGATGCTATCATTGCAAAAGACCACATAACTCGGCTTTATGTAATAAGAAATTTGCTGTTGCTAAGAGTGAGTCAGACAACTATTTTAATTTAAATTATAATAAAGTAGATAACTTACTGACAAATGTCAAATCTTATTTGCAGACGGCAACAGCAAAGCTAATCCACAACAATAAAGAAGTCCCATGTAGGTTGCTTCTTGACTCTGGGAGCCAACGAAGTTACCTAACTACCAAAATGGCAAAACAACTGGATTTGACTACGAACACCGAAGACCTACTTGTCATCTTCACATTTGGATCTACGACCGCAAAGGAAATGCCAAGCCCAGCTGCGGAAATCAAATTACTGACGAAAAGAGGTATTGAAAGAGATATAAGGGTGAATATAGTGCCACATATCACAGACAAGATTCCAGTACCAGAATGGAATGCAGCAGACATAAATGTTGACATATGTGCAGATGATAATTCACTTGGTGATTGTATTGACCTCTTAATTGGGAACGATTGCTACTTTTCTTTCATACGCAGTAAGCACCAAGTCCAAGACAATTTATTCCTTGTGGACACAGATTTCGGTTGGCTTATCTCTGGCAATTATCATGAAGAGCAAGAAGGAAGTACTTTATCCATCGTAACATATTGCCAATGCCATGAGCCTGGATGTCCATATTTTAGTGAGCCAGACCTACCATTGCGTACCATTGATATGAAATTCCTTTGGGCTCTCGAAAGTATAGGAATAACAGACTCTCCTAAGACCACTCGAGAAGAGGAAGCGGTGAAACATTTCAATTCGACAGTAGAATATAGCAATGGAAGGTACGAAGTCAAGTGGCCGTGGATTGAATTTCCACCAGAATTACCTACCAATTTTGGACTAGCATATGGACGTTTGAAAAGCCTACTGCGACGTTCTAATGATGAGACAATTAAAGAATACCAGGATATACTCAAAGAACAGTTAGAGGCTGGCATCATAGAGATTGTGGAATCTCGACCAAGGAATGAAAATGTACCTGTTCATTATTTGCCTCATCATATAGTCCAGCAGAATGGTAAACGAGGCAGGATCGTTTACGATGCTTCTGCAAAATTAAATGGAAAGAAGAGTTTGAACGAGTGCCTGTATCGTGGTCCATCTATGATTGAAGACATGACTGCATTAATTCTTCAGTTTCGAACCGGTGAAATTGGCATAACTGCAGACGTGGAAAAGGCGTTTCTTCAAGTTGGACTGCAAGAAAATGATAGGGAAGTCACCCGATTCCTATGGGTAAAAGACCCAACTGCGGAACCAACTGAAGACAATTTGATCTACTTCAGATTCTGTAGAGTACCCTTCGGAATTATTTCGAGTCCATTTCTACTGACTGCCACAATAAGGTACCATTTTTCTCGAACAAACCAATCACTTTTGAAGAGGATCGCAGATAAATGTTATGTAGACAATTTAGTGATAAATGCCGACTCTATATGTAAAGCAAAAGAAGTATACGAAGAAGCAAGAGAAGCCTTCGGAGAACTTGCAATGAACATAAGAGATTGGACTTCGAACTCTGAAGAATTCATGGCTAGTATTCCAGAATCACACAGATGCAAGAAATTGGATTCTGTAAAAGTACTTGGACTCTTATGGGACTTGAAAGATGACACGCTGCGACTCAATTTGAACAAAAATATGTTAGAAAGAGATGTAGTGCAAGTAAAAACCAAAAAGGATGTTCTCAGAATGCTGGCACGTTTCTATGATCCTTGTGGCTTTATAGCACCACTTGTACTACCAGCCAAACTCGTTTTTCAAGAACTTTGCGCGAAGAAGTTAAAATGGGACTCGGTTATGCCCGACGAATTAAAAGAAAAATGGAACAGCGTTGTCAAAAACCTACAGTCAGCAAAATCAGTTACATTGCCAAGACATACAGGTGATGGCAAAGAAAGTACGTACGAGTTGCATGCATTTACAGATGCCTCGAAGAACTCGTATGCGTCTGTTGTATACTTGAGAGCATCTACCAGAAAACAGACAAAAGTATCTTTCTTGATGGCTAAATCTAGAGTAACGCCAATGGAAGACAAAGAAGACCTGAAGATACCACGCCTAGAGCTTCTGGGCTACTTGATTGGAAGCCGGCTACTCAAATATGTTCGTAGCAACTTGGATCTACCGATACAACAAGCCTACCTATGGACCGATAGTCTTATAGTTCTGAGCTGGATAAAATCTAGTAAGTTGCTTCCACCATTTGTGTCAAGACGCATAAACGAAATCAAAGAAAGCAAAGACGTCGAATTTCGTTATGTCAATACGAATTTGAATCCAGCTGATTTGGCAACACGACCTGAGCTATGGCAACAGAAAAAGGACCTATGGTTGAATGGTCCAAAGTTTCTCACTAAGCAACATGATTGTTGGCCCATCATCCCAAAGGGCGACCAACACGCAGCCTTGCTTTCGGCCGGCGAGGGTCTGGATACTGTTGACGGTCCAGAAATGGTAGACAAGGGCTACGAAGACGGTCATGAACATACAGATGTAGACATGATGGAAATACACACACCCGAAACACGTCAGCCTATGGATGTAGACTTACCTACTACTAGTGCGGTAACAGAAAAACCTACGCAAACGCAAGGCAGCGATGAGATTAGGAAGCTGCAAAAGGAATACTTTCCTGATGAAGTAGCAGGCAAAACGACCCATTTAACACGCAACCTAGGTTTGTTTCTCGACGTAGACGGGATATTAAGGTGTAAAGGACGCATGTCTAACACCAACTGGACATATGACAAAAAACATCCGATACTTCTACCAAGGAGATGTGCTTTCACAAACGAGATTATACGTAGTACACACGAATCTAACTACCATGTGGGAGTATCGCATACATTAAGTATCATTAGACAAAAATACTGGATACCACAGGGAAGAGCAGAAGTAGAGCGAGTAATCAGGAAATGTTCTCAGTGCGTGAAGTATGGAGGAGGTCCATATCAGTTGCCACCTACCCCAGCTTTACCAGCAGAAAGGGTAAATTATAGCAAACCTTTTACATATACAGGAATGGATTATTTTGGACCCATGTTTGTCAGTACGCAAAATGGAAAAGAAAAAAGATGGATCTGCTTGTTCACATGCTTAGCTGTACGCGCCATTCACATGGAAGTAGTGAATAACTTAACAGCTGATGAATGCTTGTTAGCTTTAAGAAGGTTTACAGCGACGAGAGGCGTGCCGCTAAAAATTGTTTCAGATAACGCTTTGCAGTTCAAGTTAACCAGCCAGGTACTATCTGAACCCTACTGCAAAGAGAACGAGATCCAGTGGAAGTTTATACCACAGTTAGCGCCCTGGCATGGTGCTTTTTACGAGCGTCTTATAGCTATCGTGAAACATTGTCTTAAGCGCACAATAGATAAGCATTTGTTACAAGACACTCAGCTACTGACAGTCATAAAGGAGGTTGAGTCAGTAGTAAACTCACGCCCGTTAGTTCGAGTCGGTACTGAACTCGAGCATGTGCTGAAGCCGTCCGACTTTTTATCGTTGGGAAAATGTTTAGAATTCAATCTAGAAGCAACAAGTACCGGCACGGGTACGAAAATTGATCTTGTGCAGGGTTGGAGAAGAGGACAGACTGTACTCAATGAATTTAAAAAGATGTTCGAAGATCAATATCTACCTAGTCTGCGAGAAAGGTACAACAATTCTTACCAACAACCAAGAGTCAAATCGCATCGAGAACCTCGCCTTGGCGATATTGTGCAAATAAAAGACGACTCTCGTAGAAGATGTAGTTGGAAAGTTGGAAAAATTGTTTCCTTGATTCGAGGAAGTGACGGAGAATGCCGAACAGCGATAGTCAGGGTTGGCAGCTCTGATTTCACTCGTTCAATCGGCCATCTATACCCACTGGAAACTGATGCTGCCCCAGCTCGAGAAGTGATCAGTAGGATAGTGACACAACAGCCGGAGGTTACTGGCTCAAACGGCAACCGAGATGCTACAGATAATCAGGAGACCACAGAACATCTTGATGTTGAACCAATCCAACTTGAGCCTTTGATTCCCGAACAACCTGAAGCACGGGATGGTTCTAATGTTGGTGATGTGCCTGTGGCAGTGGATGAAGCCGTTGGTGATACCGGTGAAGCAGCTGTTGTAGACGAAGTTACTCATAATGGAGAGGAGCTAATGAACACATCAGCTTGCGGTGATGATGTTGTTGAAGGTGAACCAACCAGAAAGAAGAGAGACGCAGCAATAAAGGCAAAGGAAAAGATTGCTGAATGGACGCGTCAATTATTTATTCTTTTGTAAATGTCTGTCAGCAAAACTCTCGCCGTTGGGAGTGTCGCGGCTAAGCGCGAATTATGCCTGGAGGTGAGCTAACTTTAAACTGTAATTGACATTGTATTGGTAACACTGGCAGTATAATAAAGTAATTGTTTTATGGCACCTGACAGCTGTCACTAGTTTGAATTTTAACAGTCGAAAATAAGGCGGGACTGATAACGGAATAGGACATTAACTTGAATAAAGAGTATGTAAGGAGGATAGGAAAGAAGTTGCTCATTACGTTAGTGCATCCAGTAAGAGAACAATCACTGGTGAGTTCCTTAAGCTTTTCCTTACATATCTAATGTCCGTTATAAAGCAATATGATCAAGAGAATAACACTAATCGTGATAAGTAAAGTTTGTATGACAAGATTGCTTGTTGAGCTTTCATAGTAATTAAATGTAATCAAACCTTTGTATAGAACCGTGTGTTGGTTCTGGTGGTTTGGGCTGGCTGTGAGGGGATTTGTTGGGAGGCCAGTGGGCGGAAGCCCGATTTCCTCACATACCCACTTGAGGGTATGTGATAGTAAACGAGATTAAATGATCTAAGAGTTATATCTAAAGTTCACGAACAGTGTTCATCTGATGATCATATTATTAAACTAGTATATGGCGATAGTTGTAGGTATATTGCGAAGCTATACCATGAACCCCGTAAGGACGTCGCCACAACATATTAAAGACGCTGTCATGGCCCAACACAGGCTTTTAGCAACGCGGCAGCTTCAAAAGTGATATCCATCATCCTGACACTTAGTGAATACACATACACGTTACTTAGATTATGATTATTATTAAGTTGGCAACATTGGTTAATGGCTAAGTCAAAACTTTGTGCAGTGTTCCGGAAGAATAAAAATGTGGCATAAAATTGACAGCAACCAGGCCAAGAAGTACAAAAAAATATATAACTTTTTTCGGGTCACGCAGTTTGCATATTTGCCACAGACGTGAACTTAATCCTTTTCCGTGTAGGTTAGAAATTTGTTGTTGTTTGAGAATGATCTCCACGTTGGAACACAATAAAACAAGCACGCTTGTTGGCAAGATAAGCGAATAATGGGCTTTACACACCGCGTTTTTTAAACGCGCCGTCAATGCTCATTTGTATCGACACAAAGGCGATACGCATGCTAATTGTAGAGCTGTGCTATGGAAAGAAAAACGCACTGTACCACTACCATGAGTTTACAGTGACCGTACTTGATAGCGACGGTGTAAATTATTTGTATGGAGAATTGTACAGCGCCTCTACAAATAATTTTACGCCGTCGCTATCGAGTACGGTCACTGTAAACTCATGGTAGTGGTACTGTACCCTTAGTGTAAGTTTTCGGTTACAAAATACGTCTCGATCGCGTACGCGTTAAAATGTCAACCTTAAAATCAGAACCTTAAATATTTATTTTATTCTGTTTTCAGTAGTTGTTATAGCGGCCACAGTTATACATAATCTGTGAAAATTTAAACTATCTAACTATCACGGTTCATGAGATACAGCCTGGTGATAGACGGACGGACGTACGGACAGTGAAGTCTTACCCTTTTTGGGTACGGAACCCTAAAAACGCTGTGTGCAAAAACTCTAAAATAGCGGTGGATTTTAAAATAACTTGTAAACATGAAATTAAAACCTAATTAGGCTTTACTCCCCTTCCGCGGTCTCGCAAGATTAAACAAAAGTTCCATTAAAAACGCAAAAACCAATTTTGTTTAAAACAAAATGGCGCTAGTGAAAATTCGCCCGTCACCCAACCTGCCGGGACAAAGGGAACGCAACCCCAAGTCGCGAGAAAACGGGCGTCACGCTTGACACCGCACAGCGGAATGTTTGAAACAGTATCACGAACCACAACGTCCACAACCAACTTTATCTTCAGAATCAGAATCATTTATTATCAACTAGCGTTCAAATTCTCGTGGGAATTCCCTAAAATTACATCGTGGTTTTCATTGACGTTATATTGTAACAACCATGCCAAATATCATGACTCGAAACCTAGCGGTTGTTATTTCGAGATTTTATCCCTATCCCGTAGGAATGTTAATTTGTAATTTGTAACTGAAATCATTTCATGGAATGTATAGTTTTAGTGCTAGTTCTAGTCTTAGTTTTAGGTGGTACATTTTTGGAGCCAAAATAAACTTTTCTTTCTTTCTTTCTTTCTTTCTTTCTAAATAAATTTGTACATAGATGAAATACATTTCTGACCCTTTATAATGATCCATAAAATTGTTAGTAAAATAAAGAAGGAACCTAAATATGTAAATTATTGTTCATTAAAGCACAGTTGAGGGGAAAATTATTTGATCCTACCTATTACAGTCTCTGCACAAAACCATAAAAGGGCAATCCAGTCGGTCGTCCAGGCAAAAACACTATGAATCCTTTATCACACAGCGTCACTCTTCTGGAATAATAAAATAATAGCCAACTCTATCCCGTAGATATTTCAGGAAATAAGCAAGTCTACCAAGATGACTTGTATAACTCTTTTTAACTCTCTTTGGCTAATTCGGCTGTCACGCTGATCTGAATCTGTATACTGCCAAACACTCCTAATTAAACGTAATTATTCAAGTGTTCATAAACAAATTAAACACGATTTGTTAGATAGCGCTTTTTGCGAGCGGCGCGAGGAAATTTATGACAAATATAATGCCAAAGTACACTCTTGTGCACAGGACTAGTGTTATTTTTACTTGAAAATTTTAATTATCTTGGTACAGTCAAACAAATTAATCCATGTTCCAGAGGCGAACCTTTTAATAATCAATTTCATTATGACTTCTGCCGTCACGTCAGCTCTTTGTTGAATTAGTATTAACAGGCTGAAAATGTTACGGCATAGGTGTTAAGTTCTGTGGAAGTTATTAAAGAAACAAGTAAGAACTTAAAATAAATAATTTTATTTACACCCATATAGTAAATCCTCCATTATGCGTTCAAAAACCATAGATAATGACCAGCATTACGACATTGGGTTCTATTATAAACACGGCTGTATCGTAATGAGATTTCATACATATTACAGCACCGGGGCGCGCCGCGCCGCCCGCACGAGCAGCAGCAGGTCGTCGCGCGCGCAGCTCGTGGGGCAGACATATTTACCTAGTTCTCGTTAATGCAGGTCATTCTCAATGGTTCGCGGAACACATGATACTTATAGAGTTTAATATATGGATGTAGATAAAATATTGTATGCAACCGTACGTAATTAGGCCTTAAACCACACTCGTGTTTTAAGGACCCCTATTACGATACAGCTGCATAAATAACTATAAGCAGTATAACAAGACTATACATATTGAAAATAAACTGTTGCCGTCAACTTTATTTTATGTAATAATAGGCACAATATAGCTTTGTTACCTCAACAATTTCAGGGCTAACTCGTACACAATTCTCAGAAGTATCTGCCTATTTTAATTTTAACACGTGTAACGCCGGGTCTCCACTGAGCAAGCCGTCTCGCGCGGCAGCCATTTTCGGTGCGATTTTGACGCTTGCCGCGCCTGACGGCTCGCTCTGTGGAGACCGAGCTTTATACTCGTAAATCTCCTTCGGATAGTGGACACAGAAATGTTGAAAAGTCAGGATAGTAGACAAATAAGCAATGTGAACGCACGAGACAGTGGACGATATAGGAATATGGACGAATTAGAAATGCGGATGACGTTAATTAAACTCGAATATTTGGTTCGGCGAGAGTGTCCCGGGAACTTAAACTTGAATGGGATTCCTTTGATCCAGGAATGAATGTCTGAATTAAAATCAAAGGTTTGCTCTCAAATAAAGTTAGTTATGAACGCTTGCTTTGAATCCTTGATGAGCTGGGTAACCAGTTTGATGATCTTTATTTAGAAACGGTATTTTATGTAGAGGAATAAAACAGACTTAACTTCGATTGTGACTGTAAGCTTTGCATTTCACGGGATAAAAATAGCCTGACAGGCCCTAAATAGAATATTATTATTTATTTATTTATTTATTTATTTAAGGAGAACCAACAGCTAAAACACAATATATGTAGAAGGAATAGCAACACAGAGCCAATTACAGGATCCCACAGATAGCCATAGTATACATGTTTAAGATTAACTTAAACGAGGTGACGCGCACCATATCAGACGTCACACCATGCCAAACAAAACACCACAGAACTTCAAATGGAATTACTATACTCCTCAACACATAGTACTTATTTCCTTTAAACAAATATTACCACAAAGTTAAATGATACTTCCGCAGGTTGTATCAAAAATTTACATATTATTATTATTATTATTTATTGTTTGATCTAGCAAGCGTAAAGATCGATTCCTTTCAGCTTGGGTAAAAATGTTTTCGTATATTTGTCCGGCATAATAATATGACCGGTTCTCGTCTACAAGTCGCTTTTCGTGAAATTTCGTAAGCCATTTCGACGATTATTATAAAATCGTTATCGATTTAGTTTTTTTTCTATTTAAATAACGGAGCGTTGGGGGTTGGAAACGTAAAATATTAAGTATCATATAGGTAAACCGCAAGATTTACAACCTTGTTTCAGTAAGCCATCGTAGTATCATCAAAGAAGCCACTGGGACGTTTATTGTAAAAAAGTTCTACTTAGGTCGAACTGCGGTTTACCTATACTTTAGCTAAATTGAAAATACAAACTGACCAGCACTGACCTGGCACTGTATGACTGAGGGATGACCGTAAAAGTAAAAATTTGGAATTGAAATAAAAAATACAAAAAGAATCCAAAAAACCAATCTTATACTTTAGCTATTTTGCAAGGTCTACAGCTCACAGAGCCTAGCACGACGAGTTATGTAGTACGTTATATTGTTGTAGTGGCCTGGATGGCGCAGGATTTTGCAAAGACAGGTTCGCGAGTTTAAGGAACAGCGTAAAGCCAACCTCGACGCTAAACGCGACGAGCGTAAGTCTCGGACACCTGCTGTCATTTATTATGGTTACGTGGACGGGGTACTACAGGCCGTCAATGAGGACGTACATTCACAGCAAAAATAGGCAACACATACAATTTTACACCTTTGCCTCTTTATTCCTTTGGTTTAAAAAAGTAAATAAAATAATTTTGATTCCTTTGAAAAGAAAAGAAAGAAAAAAAACGTTTATTCACAACCATATCGAAAATACAAACTGAGACATGGATGCACAGAAAAACCAGAAAAAGAGACCAGCGCTGGGAATCGAACCCAGGTCCTCAGCAATCCGTGCTGCGTGCTATAACCCCTACACCACCGCTGGACAGGAATCTAGACACGAATTTTTCCTATGCATACATATCTCAGGTTGCTTATTTCTACTACGCTACTTATGCAGCAGCACTAGCTTAGTTTGTAAAAGTAACAAATTTGGAGTTGAAATAAAAAATACAAAAAGACTCCAAAAAATCAATCATAATTTATTCACAACACAACAATATTATTATGTGTCATTGCGGATGTGAATCGGACAGTGCCTCAGCATATAGGTAATGGTCAGACGCTTTGGCTCTGCTATCAAATTGATGTCCGCTAATTATAATGATAGTTGTGTGTTTTATATAATTGTAAAAAGATGTTCGTCTACATGTCTTGTCTTAGCCAATCTCAGCATTGGCAGAATCAACAAAAAACTTTTCTATTTCAATTTAATTATTTA
The DNA here is from genome assembly GCF_025370935.1 of Choristoneura fumiferana. Classification (NCBI taxonomy): domain Eukaryota; kingdom Metazoa; phylum Arthropoda; class Insecta; order Lepidoptera; family Tortricidae; genus Choristoneura; species Choristoneura fumiferana. Next base: position 1,959,386 of record NC_133494.1, read on the forward strand.
TCATTAAAGTGATTGTGCAACTCAATATTCTATGAATATTTGCCGTTATTAATATCAAGCAAAAAACGGCAAATAAATCACGTATGTTGTATGGGAGCCCCCCTTAAATATATTTTTTATTCTATTTTTATTGTTTGTTGTCGGCCACAGTAATACATAATCTGTGAAAATTTCAACTGTCTAACTATTACGGCTCAAAGAGATAGAGCCCTGTGACAGACGGACAAACAGCGGAGTCTCAGCAGTAGGGTTCCGTTGGCACCCTTTGGGTACTACGGAACCCTAAAAATACTTAACAGAATAGGCGATATTTTATGGAACAACGTGATATTCATAATTCATTTATAAAAAAAAACATGTTGTACATAATGTCTTACATTAATTAACAATTCCAAGAACGTGAACCCTGCAAGGGAACAGCAATCTTATAAATATTTACTATAGAATACAATTAATTAATACATTTAAATGTTTATTTTTATTTTTATTTGTAACATATATATTTCGTGATGTGTTTTGTCTTTTTTTCTCAGAATTCATTAATTACTAGAATAGGTTTAAGACTTAACATTATCAAGTTTAATATTACCAGCATGTCAAACACAGAATAAAAAAAGTAAAAAATAATCATACGAACAATTTCTTTTCAAGGTTGAAGAAGTAGCCTAATTATTTGTAATCATGTCAAAGGAAAAAGCAATCTTACTTAATTTCGACTCGTAAGTAGGATTACGGTAATCTCGTACCTGAAAAGAAAATATTACATTTATTAATTATGTTATCCAAAATTATTATAACTGCAAAAAATACACTATAATAAAGAAGAAGAAGATTGACTTATTTGCCAACATGAACAATACGGGATAGGCACACAGAATACAAATAAACAATAAACTAATTTAGAATCTCAGCCCAATGTGTTTGCCAGTCCTTTGGACTGTGTCAAAGGAACAGGCTCAGCTTATGCTGCGCTTGCTCAGAAGCTGCCAGCGCTGGGTTTCACTTGTCTGGTAAAGAAGTCAATTGCTTACTAGTTTTAATAAAAAAAAAACTAGTAAGCAATGAGGGCTATCGTTTTTAATCTCACTAGATGGCGCACTGTTGCGTGAGGTTTTTAAGTATGGCTTTCAAAGTCTGTTATTACGGGCGTGAAAATAAAGTTTAGATTAAAATCATATTTAATACAACTTAAAACCGTACCATAAAAATATCGAGCATGCCACAGTGTTGCATAGTCCCCGTTTTGTTCGGGAAAAAGGGAGGACAAAGGTTTCCGAAAGACAAAACTGTCTCAGAACACAGCCATTCATTGCCCCGGAACGCATATTTGCCATAATTAATTTCAGATATTGCAAAATATTCACAAAATTATTCTAATTATAAATAAACCCGCGTAACTCACCCAAAAACTATGAGATTTGACATTTCGGAGACCTCACGCTACACTAGCGCCTCTAGCGGCGAATTCATACGCGATAGCCCTCATTGACTTCCTTCTCATGTGATCATAAGTACGGTTGAGATCGAAGATGAATTCTATGGAGGCAATACCGCGGGCACACGCTAGTTAGAATATTGTGTTTCGAAATAGATTAGTAATGAGTTTGGCATTGTGAGTGTCCCTCAACAATACAATTAGATAATTACATCATCATCATCATCATCCCAGCCTATATACGTCCCACTGCTGGGCACAGGCCTCCTCTCAGAACAAGAGGGCTTGGGCTATAGTTCCCACGCGGGCCCAGTGCGGATTGGGAACTTCGCACGCACCATTGAATTGCTTCGCAGGTTTGTGCAGGTTTCCTCACGATGTTTTCCTTCACCGCAAAGCTCGTGGTAAATTTCAAATTTAATTCCGCACATGAATAATTACAAATAACAATAATGTTAAATAATTAGTTACATGCACAGATAAATAAACCGATAGAGTAGGTAGTACTAATAGTTTAGTTTATTTATTCATTCAATCTGACTAATACTATAAATACGAAACTTTGTAAGTAGGTATATTTGTTCGTTTGTTACCTTATAAATTCGGTATATAGATAGTTTGAGTGGCATAGGATAGTTTTTAACCTAGAGTTTGTATGTTTACCGCGGAATAGCGATAAATCTACGCGGACGGAGTCGCGGGAAACAGCCAGTAGGTACATCATAAATTTACATAAATGTACAAGATACATGAATTTATATTGAAGTCGTCAAAAATAAAATGCTTAGAATGTCCAGTAATGAAATAAAAACAACAACAACTAAAATAAGATTTGTATGAAATAAAAAAATTACCAAACCTGCTGCAGTGGTTTGGTTAATTTTTGGATACTACGAACAGAATAATAATAATAACAATAAATAATAATAATAATGAATATCATGGGACACTTGGCACCAATTCACCTACTCCCTAACTAAGCAAAGCTTGTTATGATATATGATAAACATACTTATATAGATAAATGCATACTTAAATTTAAATTGAACATCCAAGACCCGAGAACAAACATTCGTATTATTCATACAAATATCTGCCCCGCCGGAATCGAACCCGGAACCTCAAGCTTCGTAGTCAGGTTCTCTAACCACTTGCCTATCCGGTCGCCAATAAACGCGGCCCTGTGCCTCTTGTCAGAGGATCCTTATATGAAGGGTTTCCATATGTCATTTCTTACTCGTAAGAAGTTTAATTACTTGTTTTAATAAATATTATTTTTATAAATGTTTAGTTTCATTAGAAAGCTACTTACTTCAGGAAGTTTTTGTTGTAATTTGTACGTTGGGTGTTATATTTTTTTGCATGAATACCACGATATACATTTTTGGAATTCCCACGGGAATTAGGCGATATCCCGGAACTTCTAATACGAGTAATGTAATATCTTACATATATACAAGGTACATGATCTTTTATGCTACAAATGAGGTTGTTTTATCCACTAAAATATTTAATAACCAGTCACGGGCTTAATTTGTTTAAGATCAAATATCGATTAAAGAGCTTATCTAAATCAATAAAATGCCATGAGACGCGTAAATTTGACATTTGAGGGGTCAACGACTCAGCTCCAATGTTTTGGATGCCAGCCGTCAAACAAGTCTGACAGCTTGTGCAATAGTGCCATGATAGCAGTGCGTTGGGCGTAGACGGATGACTTAACGGCAAAACTAGTGCTGGCATTTGGTGCTCGCAATGCATCTCGTTGCGTGGTGGCCTAATGGTTTGACCTATCGCCTCTCAAGCAGAGGGTCGTGGGTTCGAACCCCGGCTTGCACCTCTGAGTTTTTCGGAATTCATGTGCGGAATTACATTTGAAATTTACCACGAGCTTTGCGGTGAAGGAAAACATCGTGAGGAACCTGTACAAACCTGCGAAGCGATTCAATGGTGCGTGCGAAGTTCCCAATCCGCACTGGGCCCGCGTGGGAACTTTGGCCCAAGCCCTCTTGTTCTGAGAGGAGGCCTGTGCCCAGCAGTGGGACGTATATAGGCTGGGATGACAATGCATCTCGTTTAATGGTGAAATAACATTTAAAACACAATTAAATGTGTGTCTTGTTGAAAATATTTTAAATCTTAGTCAAGTTTGTGATACCTGGGCGTTTTCACCTGTACCTTTTCTTTCAAAATGTATTTAATTTTTTCATACAAATTTTATGAGTCAGTTTTGTAACGGAGCGGCAGTTTTTTGATTGGAGCATTTTTTTAAAGCATCGGAATCGATTGTGCTTTCAATTCTGAGCAGGAAAAACCATTTTCCAAAATTATAAAAATAGAAAGGGTATTACACTTTTTTGTTAAATGCCCACCTACAATTTTTACCTTTAACAATGACTGTGAATTTGTATGATAGAATGCAAAACAATGCCTCTTTATTGAACACCAACACTAAGCAGTACAGAAAATACAGGTAGATATACAGAGATTTTCCAAGGTAAGTAATAGCGGCCTTGTCGCTTCAGAGCGATCTCTTCCTGATAACCTACTGTACAATAGACAGAAGAAAGGATTTGAGCAAACTGTGCAATATATAGCAGACTAGCCGTTGCCTGCGGCTCCGTCCTCATAGACTTCGCTTATCGCTATCCCGCGGGAACTATGCAATTTTTCGGGATAAAAATTGTCTTATGTCCTTTCCCAGGACTAAAGCTATCTGTGTACCGAATTTCATCTAAATCGGTTCAGTAGATCCAGAGATTACCCCCTACAACCTCACAAACATTACCTCTTTAGAATATTAGAGCGTATTAGAGAGTATTGATTAGAGCAACATCACAAATACTTATTATAATTATGTATGATAAATATATTTTTTCCAATTTGTCCAGAATGTTAATTACCAGGCAGTTTCTATTAGTGAATACAGTCGTCTATTTAAGGTATTAAAAACACTGGGTCGGCTAGAAATATCCCTTTTTCACCTAAAAACTCAAAGGAGAGAATTAAGTGACTAGCTACTGAGACGGCCGCCTCTGCGCCGTTTACTGACAGATTAACACTTCCTCAATTTGTCTGGAACGCTTTAACAATACCGTTTGAGTTTACAATTAAGACCAAGGTTAGACGAAGTAGGTACTTTGAAGAGTCCAGCTGAACAATCGTTGTTTTGGTTCAGTTTCAGCTGTAAATTTTCCAAAACTAGGCCCAAGGCCTAGGGCTTAGACTATACTTAGATAGAGGTCTTCGATTTTCCTACATTTTTTTTCATAAAGTTTGCTAGCAGTGGCTCCGAAGCGGTAACGTTTCGTGTGCTCTGCCTACCCCATTTGGGAATACAGGCGTGATGTTTGTGTGTGTGTGTGTGTGTAAGGAGTCTTTCTCTATCACTTTCTCTCTTCAGCCCGTATCTTTTCTTTGGGTGTAGGCCTCCTTGAAACTACGCCACTCGTTACGCTCCTGTGCAAAATGTAGCTACTTTTTTCCTTCTGCTCCTAAATTTTAGCGAAATCCCGAAATTTCAATTCAACTATCAGACGTATTTACGCGTGCGAAGCCATGGGCAAGGTTTATAATTCAATTATAAGGATTTAAGATCCATTGATCGAAATTACTCTTACACCAATATCTTGGTTTATTACCGTTGCGTCACCTAATCATAGAGAAGTGAATCAATAGAGTAATGTGGGCTATCGAATTCTGCAATACTTTAATAATTTCTCACAAAAATTTTAGTAGCACAATTTTTGACATTAGATTTTCTTTATCCCCTTCCTATACGTAATAAAGTCATTTTAGATCAGAGTAATAAATAAAAAACAAAACATTTGTGAAAGCATTAAGGAACTTATACTCGTAGACAGTACTAATATAATAGTAAAGACAATCACCAAACACCCAAAAGTCAAGATAATAATAAAATATACATCTAAGTGTAAATTTTTTCTTCAAATATAAATGGAAACAAGCGGGAAGTACACTCTTCTAAACAATAATAATTTTTGAAATCGGTCATGGAATGACGGAGTTCTGAAATAAGCTACAAAAAAAAGAGAAAAATTATCATCAAAACCATATGGTATACAAAACTTGCAAAATTACAGAATCGCAAATATACGAGTTGTAGTTTAAAAAAAAGTTTGTAAAAACAAATAAATTGATTTACCCAGTCTATTGATTGATTTCCCTATGTTATCGATTCACCGTTCTCTAGTTTTGGTGAGAACGGGAGCAAAGTGTGAGGTGAGGAAATAAGAATTTAAGTGAAATCAAGCGCGTAAAGCAATCTCATATTGGTTAGCTAGAACGTGGCAATGTTGCCATTTAGAGCGGCAACCTTTTCAAGTTTACTTGCCCTTGTTTTGGAGCTTTGTTAAAGCGAAACGAGTGTTTTCCTTAAAGATCTATTAAATAATGTTTTTCCGTCGTACTTTGAATTGGGAATTCCCAAAATTTATATCGTGGTCTTCATTGAGGTTGTGTTAAGAACAACAGTCCAAATTTTCAAGACTCTAAACCCAGCGGTTGAAATTGCAAGATTTTATTCCTTTCCCAAGGGAATATCGGAATTTAAGAAAAGATTCTTTGTTATTTAGGACGTCCAGCTACCTACATACCAAATTTCATGACTCTAAGCCCAGCGGTTGTTATTTCGAGATTTTATCCCTATCCTTTAGAAATATCGGGTTAAAAAGTAGCCTATATGTTATTTCAGATGTCCAGCTATCTACATACCAAATGTCATCCAAATTCGTTCAGCCGTTTTAGCGTGAAGGAGTAACACACATACACACACTCACAGACACAAAGCCATGTAGTCTAATCCGTCCAAGCAAATCCGTGGGCAGCAGCTACTGTTATAATAATGTGGTGAGACCAATCTGATGCGTCACCAGTTAATCCGCGCTAAAGTGGTTGCGCGGACGCCGCAGTACCCACAAACCGCACTTAAAATAATGTGGCGAACTGCGACCGAGTTTATCAACATTTTAATGACAACTACGAGGTATCCACAGAAATACGGTATTTGACGACTCCTGAATTTGCCATTATCCTGTATGTATCCAGCTAATATTATAAATACGAAAGTTACTTGGTTTGGAAAGGTATTTAACTAAATGTAACCAAACTTGAGCTGCCAGATTTGGTATGTACATTCAAGGTTTTTATACATTTTACTTTCTATCATTGTAATACAAACTAGACTAGTGTATTTAAATTCAGAAATGTAAATGTTCAGATAGTTTAATGGGGGAATTTCAATATTTAAGACACCAATTGACGTTGTTTTGTTTAAATTTCGCTAAATACCTATCGAAACCAAGTATGTCTGTCTGTTTGTTTGTTACCTCATCACGTCTAAACCGCTGAACAGATTTAGATGAAATTCGGTATATAGATAGTTTGAGTCCCGGGGAAGGATATAGGATAGTTTTTGTCCCGGAAAATTGCATAGTTCCCGCGGGATAGCGATAAACAAATTCTACCCGGACGGAGTCGCGAGCTTATTATTATAAAAATAAAGGATACAGACAATGTTTAGTGAAGAAATAAATATTCAGTTGTAAATTTTGAGTATAAAATGACTTTTTAAATAATCTTTATTTCTGTCTCTTTCTAAAATGATCTCGATGTAGTAGAGATGGCGCTACTTGCGTGTGACGTCACACCGTTAGTAAGTCTTTCTTTCTCTAATCTTGAGTTTCAAGCCTTTTTAACTCTGTGCTTTGTAAAAGTAGTTTTCCGTTCGCTAACACGCAATATCTAGCTTTGATTTTAAGTTAATAATTTATTGAATCAGACATTACTTTGCGGTCCATAGCAATTAATTAAAAACTTTACTCCCTTATTAAAAGGTCGCGGGTGAGCAAAGTAATTGTTTTTAGTCATTTAATATTTCTGTTCATAAACTCTAGCTGAGTTAGAAATGCGATTTTTTTTTGTAACGTAAATTAATGCCTCAGTCTATTTACTAAAGCGTATTCTTCAGGATATTACCTCAACGGTTTCTTGGAATCTTCTATTAAAGCGACCAATTGCGAAAAATAAAATATTTCTTGAATATCTATTTATAAGTAATTCAGAATAAGTGGCGCTTTCTCCTGGGCAGAATTTTTATTTAATAAATACCGAATCATCATCATTATCATTAAGTATATCAGCCGTAAGATGTCCACTGTTGAATATAAGCCTTCCCCATAGACCTCCGGTTGCTTCGATTGGATGTGGCCTGCATCCACCATTGACATATTTTGTCGTGTTATTGTGGTTTTTTTTTTATTTTTTATTTTATATTTAATTTTATCGTCTTGACATTGTACCTACTTTTAACTTTTTGTCCATGTTTTACCCAGGATTATTATTATTATTTTTAAATTTAATTCTAATTTTATTTTGGCTGACAATGTATTTTAATTTACCACTATCATATACCTATTATTATTATTTTGTTTACAATTTGACGATCCTTTTGTGAATTTCTTATAATTACCTGACATGTATTTATAATGTATTTTCTCATTAGGTAATAAATAAATCTAATCTAATCTAATCTAATCACCGAGTAACCAGGCTGGAACCAGAGGGGAGTCTGTTTAACGCGGCATTATTAGTTTGTTTAGTTTCTTTGAAGATAATTTATGTTTGTATTTAGTACTTCTCAATAGATGTCGCTATCACGTTTATGTACAATTTCTAAATGGCGCTATTAAGATTTTTGTAGCAGCCTATAAAAGGGCTGTCATTTTCGTATAAAATTCATTCCCTAAGCAACAGTCTTATTCACAACGGTGCGTTCGGCATTCAAACAGGCGTACATTGCGTAACGTTTCTGACACTCGCGATCACAAACGAATGACAGTTCTAGTATGTGAAAACTGACATTTGATTGTGATTGCAAGTGTCAGAAACGATCCGTCCATCTTGGCGCGGTCGCCATTCGACAACTTTTAAGCTTCAACGGTCATCTGTTCTCCGTGCAAAAAGAGGGGTATTATGAGTTTGGCAATCGTGTCTGTGTGTCTGTCTCATCGTAGCTTCCATACGGACGGATTCAGACGCGGATTTCTTCCATCGAAGTTCAAGTACTTCGCGGGGATTTTTCAACTTTTGTAAGTTGTCTTTCGATAATCTATTTGACATACTAATTTTATTTTGTTGAATAGATTATTCCAAAAGCACACCGATTAGAGAATTAAATATCAAACTGAACCATAGCTTTTAGCTTGCAGTTTTAATAATAAAATTCTTCTCCCTTATCTCAGTTTAAATTCGTGTTAATTACACTAAAGAATGCCGAGAGACTTGAGTATGCTGGTACTTAGCACCCCGGACAAGGGGGGTGGGGATTTTTAATAGCATTCTTCTAGTTTGATGTCTGTCTGAGTAGCCTAGCGGTTTAACTTACGGGTTCTCAAGCAGAGGATCGTGGGTTCCAGCCCAGGCTCGCACCTATGCGTTTTTCGGGATTCATGAGCGAAATGTCATTTTAATGTACCATAATTTTATCGATGAAGGAAACATATTGAGGAAACCTGTATAAAGTCATAGTCTATCTATATCATATATATCTATATACTATTTAGGATATAATAAGCGCTTATGACAACGAACTTAGGAAGCGTTCGCAAGACTGGGTGATTGCTGATTTGGGCCCATTTTGTGTATCCATTCTTGTCATGTTGCCACGAATAAATTTGTTTTCTTTCTTTCTTCGTCTTCTATTTGTCGAAAAATCTACCATCGGTAGCATACACGTGCGAGGAAAGTCAATGTCAAGGGCGAAGTTCCCAATCTGTACTTAGTCCGCGTGGGAACTACGGCTCAACGCCTCTTACTCTGAGAAGAGGCCTGCGCACTGCAGTGGAACGTATATAGGCCGAGATACTCGTACATAATAATGATGACTTGGGTATGGCATTGCACTTTAATTTAATATATTTAGATTATACTAGTGTTTACCCGTGGTTTCGCACACGTAAACCATTAGATCCAGCAGCTGAATTCACATATCGGGATTTTTTAAATTCCCGAAAATTGAGTAGTGGTTTTCATTGACGTTACATTAAACACAATCATGTCAAATTTCATGACTAAGCCCAGCGGTTGTTATTTCTAGATTTGATCCCTATCCCGTAAGAATATCGGAATGAAGGATAGCCTATGTTTTATTTCAGATGTCCAGCCTACATAGCCAATTTCATCCAAATCCGTCCAGCCGTTTCAGCGTGAGGGAGTAACAAACACAATCACTCACTCACTCACTCTTGACAGTCATTCTTGAAAGTATAGCTCCATCGATACTATCGATGATTCCGCCAATGTCGAGGTTGGAAAAGACACTATCAGTTTAGTCGCTGTTCGGTAGATTCAGTGTGCGGCACTCACTCACTCACTCACTCACTCACTCACAAACTTTCGCATTTATAATATTAGTAGGATTAGTTGTAATCTAGGCGGCGTTTGTTGTTCACAACGACATGAAACGTGACCACAAACCGCAGAAGTTTTATACAGAGAGATGGTTTAGTAAACGTCCGAGTGCTCGGCACGCTGCCCAATAGACGACACCCTGCTGTCATCAATTTGCTAATGACATAAAGATTAAAGATGCCAACTGTTGGGACAATGACGAACACTCGTACACCAACATACTAATATCTTTAAACGAGTAGTCCTAAAAAAATATTCTTGACATTGGGGCTTCATTTGTGATATGAAGCTATCAAGTTAGTTTGGAGTATGTTCGGGTAACACAATTGATATTACCTGCCCCAGCCAGGGATCGAATCGCGACCTCAAGCTTCGGCTTTTCTAACCACTAGGTTACCCGCTCTTCAACAAATTGTTGCAACAAACAAGCTTACAGAACCTCTGCCACAAAGTACTCTGTCCTAACTCGCTGCCAAGGCCGTTCAAAATATCACGATCATCAAAGAGCAAGCAAAAATATGACAACCGACGCAATCGCGCACAGTAAGCCGAGTGCCGGTTGCAGAAAATGTCACCTTGTTAGATAATTCTAGGTTTTTTTTTATTGCTAATTAATAACGACCAGCCAAGAGCGAGTCGCAATCGCGCCCTTTCGTACAATCTGCAGGCATATCAAAATGTATGCGCTACAAGCGGCCGTTTTTATGTGTGCCACACTTTTAGAAATCGAGTGTTATTCAACTTTTCCAAATTATGCTAGTATTTATTGTTTCTTATTTTTATCCAGTCCAACAATTTTTTATTCAGTTAAAGTAGAATTTTTAACATTTAAAGGTTTGTAAGTGTTTATTTGTTACTTCATCACGTCTAAGCCATTGAACTGATTTAGATGAAATTCGGCATACAGATAGTTCTGTTTGAGTTGCGGAAAAGAACATAGGATAGTTTTTATTCCACAAAATTTCATAGTTTCTGCAGGATAACGATTAACGAATTCTGCGGACGGAGTCGTGGGTAAATATAAAATAGTTGAACTTTTGACAGAAATGAAAGTGCAGCTCGATTTGAAGCGGTATTACCTATGTTCTTAACCATGTCACAGTTAACAATAAGTACTCAAAAATATACAAGAAATATTCAAAATTCTTTCTTATACCTACATTGTGTTAGTGCCAGAACCGCGCCATTCAACCATTTTAATTATCACAATAAAAGCATTTCCATGTAGATAACGTCGTAAGCTTTCTCGGAGCGGGACTCTGGTCTACAATTTTCAGTTCACTCGCTCCCAGAATTACAAAGTTTCACTTAAAAGGAAAGTTCCATCGTCCTTCAAAATCATAGCGACTGTAATTCAAAATTAGTAAACCTGCTTATGAGTGAATCTTTTGCGTGTGCAAATAAGGTCCTTGTTGGTTCGTGAATTGTTAACTTTGGTACACAATTCATATAACGTGAAATGTCGGGACTTCGGGAGCAACGAAACGTGAAACAATGCTGCGACTTGCGTCTTGTGAAGTCTTTGGACTGTGTCACGGTTAATTATGTTTTGTCAGTCATCATCATCATGTCAGCCGATAGACGTCCACTACTGGACATAGGCCTCCCCCAAGGCTCTCCACTCAGAATGGTATTGTGCTTTCCGCATCCACCGCGATCCCGCGATCTTAACCAGGTCGTCGCTCCATCTTGTTGGAGGCCTACCGGCAGCTCGTCTCCTGGTCCGCGGACGCCATTCGAGAACCTTCTGACCCCATCGGCCATCATTCCTGCGAGCAGTGTGCCCCGCCCACTGCCACTTCAGTTTCGCAATTCTTCGGGCTAAGTCGGTAACCTTAGTTCTACTGCGGATATCATCATTTCTGATTCTTTCCCGCAGAGTAACCCCGAGCATAGCCCTCTCCATAGCCCTCTGAGTGACTTTGAGCTTCCTCGTGAGGCCCATCGTTAGCGCCCACGTCTCAGATCCGTATGTTATCACTGGCAAAACACACTGGTCAAAGACTTTTGACTTCAAACACTGCGGTAATTTGGATGAAAAGACACTGCGTTTTGTTAGTGATGGTAATTATTTCAGGATAGAGTTACCTTCCTACTTCTTACTCTATACTCGTAATATGAAAACAAAGTCGTGTTAGTAACACCATTTATAAGTCAAGAACGGCTGGGCCAGTATTTACGATTTTTGTGTTTTTGGATTTGTCTTCGTCAGGATAATAAGTATTAAAAGCATCGGAAAATTGACGAATAAAAATTAAAAAAAAACCCATACAAAATGCTCAAGGGTTTCGTAACTGTCAAACATTTACTTAATGTTCATCCCGTCGATACGGTAAACTTTTAGGGTAAACTCTCCCCTCAAATTAAAGAATGTATATAAGAATATATATAATAAAGTGGAATAATTTTATAAGTAATGTAGTGTTTTTTCGGGCAGGACAACGTCTGCCGGGTTCGCTAGTAATAATATTATAAATGAAAAAGTGTGTGGGTGTGTTTATATTTTTGAAGTACTCTACCCATATACTTTGAATGACTTTCAAAATTGCAACCATGCGAAGCCGGGGCGAGTCGCTAGTGCAATCAATATTAAAAACTACGAGAGATCCTTTTTGTTAATTTTGACGAGAGTACCTTAGAAATAGTTTATTCTTATTCAATTTAAGTCAGATTACCTTTACCCGTTGTGGGAATCTATGTGCAACAGTGGACTTCTTACGGCTAATATAATGATAATGATGACCTTACCCGATCTCATAAAAGGTGACAAAAGAATCCCAACAGCAATCATCCAGCTACAATACAAGCTACAGTCCTCACACAAAGCACTGTCGGTCAATGAGCGCATCCTGTGGCTGAGCAAATTCTTGACCACATAATCCCAATCACGAAGCCAATAATAACAGGACTAGAAATACAATATTTTAGACTATTTTGCGGTCATCACTAATTTTATATGAATTAAATTCGGGTTTTGTTCGTACCTTGATTTTAACGAATTAAAAAAAAAACAATAAATTAAAAAAAAAAAAAAAAAACCCGACTGCCTTAAAAATACTAAAAAGAAGAAAACAAGTCTTAGTGGGCTAGAACTTTGTTAAGTAGCTAACTTAAAGTTCAACAGTCGGGACACATTAGGAAGTTTTGAGCGTCACGATTTAAATGGGTCCCGACTGTTGAACTTTAAGTTAGCTACTTAACAAAGTTCTAGCCCACTAGACTTGTGTTCTTATTTTTAGTATTTGTAAGGCAGTCGGGTTATTTTTTGATTTTTTTAAATTTATTGTTTTATTTCACACTTTTCTGTGAAAATGGTAAGTATATTAAAACAATTATGACTCGTATATTTTTAGAATTGGCTAGTTATTAGCTTTCATTTGGTACCCCACTCGATTGGTTTGAATAAAAATCATTTTTTGAAAACTTACAATTTGGTGCTTAAAATCCGCCGTTTTGATTTTTTAAGAATTTCATGTACCCAGTGTCACTCGCGTCATTAAGACAAATCCAATGACGTATCATTTATCAAAATCGGTTCAGGACATAGGAATAGAACAGGACATAGGAATAGAATAGGACATAGGAATAGACATACATACATACATACATACGCGTCAAACACATAACCCTCCTTCTTCGCAGTCGGGTAAAAACTAGGTACGCGGAACAAAACCCGAATTCAAATTCAATTCAAAATTCAAATTCAAATGATTTATTCAGTAAATAGGCGCAATGGCACTTTACACGTCATTTTTCTTAAACTAACAGCGCTTTCGGAAAGACCATCATTTCCAAGAAGAATGCGCCGCGAGAAAACTTGGCGAGTCATTTTTTCATAATAATAATTAACAAATAAACTTAAAAACTATATAATACAATTAAGAAAAAAAAAAGAAAAAAATAATAATAAAAAATACAGGAATTTATTCATAAGTCTCATTAGTCATTAGTTTACTCGTCGCTTTGTATTTTTTTTCTTTTACACTGAGCCACGTCACTTCGTCCTTGTCTATTCATCATCATCATCATCATCTCAGCCGTAGGACGTCCACTGTTGGACATAGGCCTCCCCCACAGACCTCCAGTCGCTTCGGTTGGCAGCGGCCTGCATCCACCGTGAACCCGCGGCTTTAACCAGGTCTACCGTCCATCTCGTTGGTGGACGTCCTACGCTGCGTTTGCCGATCCGCGGTCTGGAAAACCAGCGTTACTGCACATACCGTGTGGCAAACACATGATGAGTGGAGGCCCTTTTTGGTATCCTGCCGTGTCACCAAGTAACTTAGTTTTACTTTCATTACCGTAAGGTGGTGGTGCTTATCCAAACAAAGACCAAAACAAATCTCTCTTTTCCTTCTTTCTTTTCTTTTCTTTGCACGCGTATTAGATCCAACAGTTGAATTGAAATTCGAGATTTTACTGTCTTTTTCGAGAATTCCAAAAAATACATTGGAGATTTTTTGACTTTGACTTTGACTATTTTATTCGAAATGGTTTTCAGCTTTGTTTATTAAAATTGTTCAACGGTTTTTAAGATAGGTACCCATGAGGCCGAACATGATTGGAGTGTTCGAAAGCTCAAAAAAAAAGAGAAAAAAAAAAAAAAAAAAAAAAAAAAAAAAAAAAAAAAAAAAATAGGTATGAGCTTTGAAGTAATCAACTTAATATAAGTTGGCTGTTAAATCAGTATCTCTGCGATAAAACCATTCTTTGAACAAATTTGCTCCAAGCTGAGCTCAGAAAAACAATATTACTCTTTAGCCGTCTCTCCCTAGAAATAAATAAGAATAGCCTACAAAACTCCCAACCCCTTAATCAAATAATCTTACAAATGTCATTATCAACCCGCCCTAAAATGAATATGTAATGCAACGTATGTTTATACGATTAATAAAAGCGTATCCTTAAACCTACCCGTTATTTGAAACCAAAGTGCCTTTGCTAACAAACGTCTAACGAACGTGAGACGTAGAATTATGATTCGGGATATTAAACGAAATTCCTGCGTCCCCTAAAGCCAAATTATGGCAAACGAGAGTTTGATACGGGACCCACTACCCGCGATATTAGGGTCTTAATGCTCACAGCTGCGCCATGGACAATTTAAGGACAGACAAATTAAAAGGTATAAAGAATTTTGACGTGTCTATGACTTGTAAATGAGGCCGAGCAAGCTTGGGCTTTATGAGCAGAGGATCGCGAGCTCAAACTCGACTTAGAAAACGAGTGTCACCCTAAAGTTAAAATTCAAAATTATTTATTTTCAACAAGTAAATGGTGTCGAATCCAAACAAATCAAAACTAATATGTCCTGTCTTAAAATATCTCCATTCCAATTCCATCTGAATCAATTAAGTGATTTAAGCGTGAACAGGTAACAAACAGACCGACAGAAAGACAGATAGAGTTACTTTGGCAGTTATAATATTAGTACGGATAGGATTATGACGTGAATACCTAGGAACATAACATAAATTATTTTTATAACGATATACATTAAGCAGGTAGGTACGTGCTAGAAATAAGCACAAAATTAGGCCACAAACCATCAAATAAATACACGAGAGAAATACTCAATTATGTGTGACAAATCGATCTTGCTCTATTTAAAAGGAATTCTTTCTGTATTTTTTACAAGCATGTAAATAAAAAATAAGGGAAAAAGATGAATAGCGCAACAGATTACTACACCAATTGAGGTACTAATGAGTCTACGGCTAATGGGACCCGTCGTTTGTTCGTACCAGACGTTCCTCTAGGGGCAAGTGTCTAAGTAATGACTGTATTCCATAGACCAAGCGTTTTTATTGAAATTAAGATATTTAATTAGAACGTTGACACCGCCAGGTGCCAGAAATTTAGAAAAGTGAAGACTATTAAACTCTCGTCTTTCAAATTCGGTTCATTACAAGCTTGATTGTTGTTGTCAAATCTCGTAAGTTCATTT